>NC_092049.1:106506288-106804363 GCF_003086295.3 Arachis hypogaea
CCTTTGAATATTGATCCACGAATTCATTGTTTGGTGTGAAACACCAAACTTAATTCTTTGCAATGCACAGAAACTACTTCACCCTTTTTTATTGAAACAAATAAAAGAAACAGCAAAAGGGTATTACCTCAGGTTGGGTTGCCTCCCAACAAGCGCTTCTTTAACGTCATTAGCTTGACGGTCAGCTTCCTCAGTTGAGGTGATATTTAACTTTGTCCTCTCTTCCACATCTCCCAAGTAATGTTTGAGTCTTTGACCGTTCACAATGAAGGTTCGTTGTGACTTTTCTTCCATGATTTCTACTTGTCCATATTTGGAGACCTTGGTGACAAGGAATGGTCCAGACCACCTTATTTTAGCTTCCCTGGAATAGCTTCAGCCTAGAATTGTAGAGCAATACTTTTTGTCCTTCTTCAAATTTCCTTGGGGCTATGTTGGCTGTCATGCTTCTTCTTGCTCTTTCTTTGTAAATTTTGGCATTCTCATAAGCTTCAGCTCTGAACCTTCCAACTCTTGAATTTGCAACATCCTTCTTTCTCCAGCAGCTTCTGTCCAAGTTCAAAAGTTTCAGCCAGTATGCTTGTGCTCCAACCCTGGCAAATGGCAAGCTTTTCCGATACTAGTTTAAGAGACATTCCAATTGTGTTTTGAAGCTGTCCTATATGCCCAAGAGCATCATCTAGTTATGACCAGTCCTTTTGAATTCCCACAGTTTTTCCAGGATCCTTTTGAGTTCTCTGTTAGATATTTGGCTTGCCCACTTGTTTGTGATGGTATGGTGTGGCTACCTTGTGTTTGACTCCATATTTTAGAAGCAATGCCTCTAATGGTTTGTTGCAGAAGTGGCTTCCTCCATCACTGATGATTGCTCTTGGAACCCCAAAACGGCAAAAAAATGTGTTTTCTGAGAAGTTCATGACTACCTTATTATCATTGGTTGGAGTTGCTATTGCTTCAACCCATTTGGAGACATAGTCTACTGCCACAAGAATGTAATTATTTGAGTATGAGGAGGGAAAGGGTCCCATGAAATCTATCCCCCATACATCAAACAATTCAAGTTCCAGAATGAATTGTTGTGGCATTTCATTTCTTCTTGGCAGGTTCCCGCTTTCTGGCATTCATGGCAGTGCTTCACTAGTTCCTTTGCATCTTTGAAGATAGTGGACCAATAAAAACCACACTGCAACACCTTAGCTGCTGTTCTTTCTCCTGCAAAATGTCATCCATAAGTGGAGCCATGGCAGTCCATAAGACTTCCCTTCCTTCTTCCTCTGATATGCATCTTCTGAGTATGCCATCGGGACATTTTTTGAACAAGTATGGTTCGTCCCAGATGAAGTATTTGGCATCATTTACCAATTTCTTCCTTTGATGCTTGTTAAATTCCAACGGCCAACTCCCAGTGGCCTTGAAGTTTGCTATGTCTGCAAACCAGGGTGCTTTGTGAATTACCATGAGTTGTTCATCAGGAAAGCACTCATTTATATGTGTGCTTTGTACGCTTCCTTCTTCACATGGTATCCTTGATAAATGGTCTGCCACCTTGTTCTCTACACCCTTCTTGTCTTTGATTTCAATGTCAAATTCCTGCAACAAAAGAACCCATCTAATAAGTCTTGGTTTGGATTCTTGTTTAGCAAGTAAGTATTTTAAAGCTGAATGATCAGTGAAGACAATGACTTTAGATCCAATGAGATAGGATCTAAATTTGTCAAATGCAAATACTATTGCCAAGAGTTCTTTTTCAGTGGTTGTGTAATTCCTTTGGTTAGCATTCAAGACTTTACTGGCATAATAAATCACATGTACCAAATTGTCTTTCCTTTGTCCTAACACTGCCCCAATAGCAAGGTCTGATGCATCACACATCAGTTCAAAAGGTAAGTTCCAATCCGGTGGGGCAATGATAGGTGCAGAGGAAAGTTTTTGCTTCAAAAGTTCATAGGCTAGCATGCAATTTTTATCAATACAAAGGGTGTATCAGAGACAAGCAAGTTACTCAAGGTTTGGCTATTTTAGAAAAGTCTCTAATAAACCTTCTGTAAAACCCAGCGTGTCCAAAAACTCCTAACTGCCTTGACATTACTTGGTGGAGGTAATTTTTCAATGAGTTCCACCTTAGCTCTGTCCACCTCAATGCCTCTATTAGAGATTTTGTGGCCAAGGACTATTCCTTCTGTGACCATGAAATGACACTTTTCCCAGTTTAATACTAGGTTAGTCTCTTGGCACCTCTTAAGCACCAAGGCAAGGTGGTGTAGGCAGCTAGGAAAAGAATCTCCAAACACAGAAAAATCGTCCATGAAGATCTCAATAAATTTTTCAATCATGTCCGAAAAGATGGACAGCATGCATCTTTGGAAAGTGGCAGGTGCATTGCACAATCCAAAGGGCATGCGTCTATAAGCAAAAACTCCATATGGACAAACAAATGATGTTTTCTCTTGATCTCTAGGATCAACTACTATTTGGTTGTAGCCTGAATATCCATCCAAAAAGCAATAGTAAGCCTGTCCGGCAAGCCTTTCAAGCATCTGATCCATGAATGGCAGTGGGAAATGATCCTTTCTGGTGGCTTCATTGAGCTTCCTGTAGTCTATGCACATCCTCCACCCAGTGACGGTTCTTGTGGGTATGAGTTCGTTCTTCTCATTTGGCACCACAGTTATGCCACCTTTCTTGGGAACTACATGGATGGGACTAACCCATGGGCTATCAGAAATGGGGTATATTACCCCTGCCTGCCATAACTTCATGACTTCCTTTTGTACCACTTCTTTCATGACGGGATTCAATCTTCTCTGAGCTTGAATGGAGGGTCTAGCATCCTCTTCTAACAAGATTTTATGCATGCATATGGATGAACTTATCCCCTTCAAATCAGCTAGGGTCCATCCAATGGCATCTTGATGAGTCTGTAGCACCTTGATCAATTCTTCTTCCTGTTCTTGGCTCAGGGCAGAGCTAATGATAACAGGGTGACTCTCATCACTACCCAAGTATGCATACTTGAGATTAGGGGGCAATGCTTTGAGCTCAGGTTTTGGTGCTTCCTTCTCTTCTTTCACTCTCTCTGGCATGCTTGGCATGGTTGTTTCAGCAGCCTTGACGTCACTAACTTCAATATCCTTGGTGAACTCCTCCTCTGCCACTTCCTTTATTGTTTCCTCAAAAGTTTCTTGTACTGCAATGTCCACTACATCAACCCTCATGCATTCCCTTAGTGATTCTGATGGATAGCTCATTGCCTTGAATACGTTAAACACCAATTTCTCATCATGTAGTCTAAGAGTGAGTTCACCCTTTTGTACATCTATGATGGCTCCAGCAGTAGCTAGGAAGGGTCTTCCCAGAATTATTGAAGCTTTGGCTTCTTCCTCCATATCTAACACCACAAAATCAGCAGGAAATATAAAATCTCCCACTTTCACCAACAAATCCTCAACTATCCCATGAGGGAATTTAAAAGTTCGATCTGCCAATTGGAGGGCCATTCTTGTTGGTTTGGCTTCCTCAATCTTCATTCTTCTCATCATTGTTAGAGACATCAAATTGATGCTGGCCCCTAAGTCACACAAGGCCTTCTCCACCATGACTTCTCCTATGATGCAGGGGATTTGGAAACTGCCTGGGTCCTTCAATTTCTGAGGCAATTTGTGCTGAATGATGGCACTGCATTCTTCAGTTAACAACACAGTTTCCTCATTTCTCCAGCTTCTCTTCTTGGTCATTAATTCTTTTAAGAATTTTGCATAGAGTGGCATTTGCTCTATTGCCTCAGCAAACGGAATGTTGATTTGGAGCTTCTTGAAAATCTCCAAGAACCTGGAGAATTGACCATCCTTTTCACTTTTCATCAAACGTTGAGGATATGGTGCTTTAGGTGTATAAGGCTTCAGGACTTCTTTTTCTTTTTCTTTAGTTGCGGACGGTGTAAAAGATTGTCCTTGTTCCTTGTCTCTCACATGTTCCCTTGCTTCATCCTCTGTGGTTTCCTTTGAGATCTCCTTTAGATTCTTTCCACTTCTGAGGGTTATGGCCTTACATTCTTCCCTTGCAATAGCCTTGGCAGCATGAGAAACGCTTGTCCCAGGGGTTTGCTTAGACAAATATAAAATTTGATTTTCTAGCTTCTGGATGGCAGCTCCTTGGTTTTGCAGGTTAGAATTTACTTCTTCCTTAAAAGCTTTCAATTCGGTTATGTCTTGACTCATGGTTGCAAGCATTCCTTCTATCCGGTTTAATTGATCTTGAAATTGTTGGTTCGGATTAGGTTGGGTAGGTTGATTATTTTGGCCATGATATGATGGTTGGGAGTAAGTGTTTTGTGTGGCTTGATATGATCTTTGGTTGGAGTTTTGGTATGTGGAATTGTTATGTTGGTTGTGGTTGTAAGGTTTATGGTTTTGTGGTTGGGTTTGTTGGTTCCCCCACCCAAAGTTTGGGTGATTTTTCCATCCTGGGTTGTAAGTGTTGGAATGTGGATCATATGATTGCCTTTGTTGGTTTCCCACATAGTTGGCCTCTTCCCAATCACCTCCTTCAATGCTTACTTCCTCTTGATCTTGTGTGTGTATTGTAGCCACTTGCTTTGTTTCTAATTGCCTGGTAAGCTCTGCTAGTTGCTTGGCAAACACCTTGTTTTGGGCTAGAATTGTATCAACATGGTTCAGCTCCATGACTCCCTTAGTGTTGTGCCTCTCTGATGCATAGTAGTACTCATTCTCAGCCACTGTCTCAATCACTTCAATGGCTTCTTCCACAGTCTTTTTCCTGTTCAATGAACCTCCTGATGAATGGTCTACAGCCTTCCTTGATTCATAAGAGAGTCCATCATAGAAAATATGCAATTGCACCCAATCATGGAACATGTCTGGTGGGCATTTCCTTGTCAAATCCTTGAATCTCTCCCATGCCTCGTAGAGAGTTTCACCATCTTGTTGTCTAAAAGTCTGAACCTCAGATCGAAGCCTATTGACCTTTTGTGGGGGGTAGAAACGTGCCAGAAACTTGCTTTCCACCTCATCCCATGTTGTTAGACTCCCCCTTGGGAATGATTCCAGCCACTTAGCTGCTTTGTCCCTAAGTGAAAATGGGAACAAAAGCAGTTTATAGGCATCTTCCTGGACTCCATTGGACTTCACAGTGTCACAAATTCTCAGGAATTTTGTGAGATGTTGGTTGGGATCTTCATTAGCACTACCACCAAATGAACAATGATTCTCCACAAGTGATATTAGCTGTGGTTTGAGTTCAAAATTGTTGGCCTGAATGGGTGGTTTCTGAATGCTGCTACCACAATTCCCAGAGGTTGGGTTTATGTATGAACTAAGAACCCTCCTCTCAGGAATGGCATTGTTTCCATCAGCTCTCTCATGGTTGTGAACTTCTCTATCCATGTTGAGATCTAGAGCTTCCTCAAAATTGTCCTCAGATTCTCCTTCAGATTCTTCTTCTCCCAGTACTCTCTTCCCTCTTGCTTCCCTTCTAAGTCTATGAAGGGTCCTCTCTGGTTCGGTATATGGAGGAGTTGATGTCTCTCCTCTCCTACCTGTCATACAAGAACACAGCACAGGCAACAAACAAGTGAAATACTCTTGGTTAATGGAAGAGTATGGTTAGAGCAATTGAGGAATTAATTCAAACAGTTAGTGAGTCAGTGAGTTAGTTGCTTGAATTTAAAGGCATAAAGAAAGAAAGTATGTAACAGAGTGCAGAAATTAAATTTCAACAAGTAACTTGTACTGAATTAATCAAAACAAAAAAAACATGCTCAATCTAGTTAACTTCCAATTTGAGAATTGTCAATCGAAAACCAATCCCCGGCAACGGCGCCATAAACTTGATGCACATAAACTAGTTATGCTACGATTTAGGAAATTGCACGATCGGCAAAATTCCTTCCGGCAAGTGCACCGGTTATCGTCAAGTAAAAACTCACAATAGAGTGAGGTCGAATCCCACAAGGATTGGTTGAGTGAGCAATTCGGATTAGAAGTGTGTTCTAGTTGAGCGGAATCAAGATTGAGATGAGAATTGCGGAATGTAAAATTGGCGGGAAAAGTAAATGACAAGAAATTGAAATGGCGGAATCTTAAATTGCATGAATTAAAGAGCAGAAACTAAATTGCTGAAATTAAAAGGGAATGGGGGTGATTGCATGAATTGAGTTGCAGAATGTAAAGAGAAGATGGAAATCAGAAATGGGGGATTCATTGGGTTATAGGAGATATTGAGATCTCCGAATCAAAACATGTTTATCTCTTCCTCAAGCAATGCGTTCATTGAATTTTGCTTGGCAATCTTATATGATTGGATCCCAATCCCTTGGCTCACCAATTCTCTCTAAAAATGAACAAATTCCCAATCCCTTGGTTTAAATGTTCATAAGAAGAGATGATGCTCGATCACTGATTATACCACACAGTTTCATGAACCACAATTCGGTAGGATTACATGTCACAATATCCATCCAAACCCCAATCCAATTCACTGTGAGAAAGCTTCTCTAGCATGAATCCTCCATTCCTTTCCCAAGGTTCCGAAGGATTCCAATTATGGGTAGTTTCTTTCCCAAGACAACTACCCAATGGAATTAGATCGAGAAGCTTTCTAACAAAATTCAAGAGAAAAGATTGAAGAAGAAGATAAACTATTATTGATTCATTGAATTACAATAGAGCTCCCTAACCCAATGAAAGGGGGTTTAGTGAGTCATAGCTCTGAATTCAATTACAAAGATATGAAAACTAGCTAAAAGTGAAAGTAAAAGTCCCTCCTCACTTCAATTCTATCCTATTTATACACTTTCTATATTGAGCTTCTGTTATGTTTCTTGGGCTTTGAGGCCTCTCCCTGCTTTCCTTTTGCTTTGGGTTTATGATCCATAATCTTGATGAGGCTGCTGATCCAAATTCTGTAACATTCATTGAGCCAACTTAGTGATAATCAAATAATAATACATGACTCAACAAATTGAAATTTCAGACTCATCAATCCTTTAGGCCCAATCCCATAAACCATGATATTCAATTGGGTTTCATACCGGAGTAAGTTTAAGTTAATGTTTGTGCTCAAAGACTAACTTAAACCACAATATTTTTGGCCCAGAAACCTTTTCCAAGAGTGGCGTTTAAGTTGCAGTTTAAGCTTAAACTACAGCTTAAACGCCAGACACTTCCAGTGAAGCCTTTTGTAGAAGCACGTTTAAGCTTCAGTTTAAGGTTAAACTGAAGCTTAAACGTGGAAATGGAAGAAGGCAGCCCTGGAGAGTCATGTAGTCGAACACGTTTAAGCTTCAGTTTGAGGTTAAACTGAAGCTTAAACGTTGAGATAGGAAGGGCAGCCCTGGAGGTCGAACACGTTTAAGCTCCAGTTTAAGGTTAAACTGGAGCTTAAACGTGGAAGAGGAGAAAGCCATCCTGGAGGTCGAACACGTTTAAGCTCCAGTTTAAGGTTAAACTGGAGCTTAAACGTGGAAGAGGAGAAAGGTAGCCCTGGAGGTGTCGAACACATTTAAGCTCCAGTTTAAGGTTAAACTGGAGCTTAAACGTGGAAATAGAGAAAGCAACCCTGGAGGAGAAAACTTGGTCGAACACGTTTAAGCTCCAGTTTAAGGTCAAACTGGAGCTTAAACGTGGAAATGGCTCCCTGGTGCACTTCCCATTTCTGGCGTTTAACCTCCAGTTTAAGGTTAAACTGGAGGTTAAACGTGGAAATGCTTCCTGATTGGCATTCTCATTCTGGCGTTTAACCTCCAGTTTAAGGTTAAACTGGAGGTTAAACGTGGAATGCTTCTTTGGTGAGACTTTCATTCTGGCGTTTAACCTCCAGTTTAAGGTTAAACTGGAGGTTAAACTTCAGTTTCAGCATTTCTTAGCCTTCATGATTCTGGCGTTTAAGCTCCAGTTTAACCTTAAACTGGAACTTAAACTCCACATGTGATATTCAAGCTTCCTTTATTGACTTTGTTGCTTCCTTGCCTAGCCTCTTCTTCCCTGAAATCATCCAAACAATTGCATCAAAGTCTTGCAAAATTTCATGAGAATTCTCCCATTCATAGCATTCAAGTAATATAACTAAAACTCATGGAATTTGCATCAAAATCATATTGTTTGGATGGTTCATTGCTTTGTTATTCTTTTAACCATTCTTGGTTACTTTAAGCTCAAGAAAATGCATAAAACCACTAAAACTAACCGAAAAATACTAGTGAAACTAGCCTAAGATGCCTTGGTATCACTCCCCAATCATGATACTATAGATCATGATGGCCCGGTCTATAGTAACTTCAGCTAGTAGGAATGATTGAGTGTTGAATAAACTCCAACCATCCTCTAGCTACAGGCTTAAGGTCCAGTCTTCTCAATTAAACCGGCTTGCCTCTTGAGTCAACTTTCCATTGAGCTCCTTCCACACATATGTCCATGAGGACTTGGTCCAACCTTTGATCAAAGTTGACCCTTCTAGTGTAGGGGCGTGCATTTTCTTGCATCATTGGCAAGTTGAACGCCAACCTTACATTTTCCGGACTGAAATCTAAGTAATTCCCCCGAACCATTGTAAGCCAATTCTTTGGATTCGGGTTCACACTTTGATCATGGTTCCTAGTGATTTATGCGTTTGCATAGAACTCTTGAACCATTAAGATCCCGACTTGTTGAATGGGGTTGGTGAGAACTTTCCAACCTCTTCTTCAGATCTCATGTCGGATCTCCAGATACTCATTCTTTTTGAGCTTGAAAGGAACCTCAGGGATCACTTTTTTCTTGGCTACAACTTCATAGAAGTGGTCTTGATGGACCTTTGAGATGAATCTCCCCATCTCCTATGACTCAGAGGTGGAAGCAATTGCCTTCCCTTTCCTCTTTCTTGAGGTTTCTCTGGCCTTAGGTGCCATTAATGGTTATGGAAAAATAAAAAGCTATGCTTTTACCACACCAAACTTAAAATATTTGCTCGTCCCCGAGCAAAAGAAGAAAAATGGAGGAGAGGGAGAGAGGTGTGTATTCGGCCAAGGGGAAGAAGAAAGGGTTGTGTTGTGTGAAAATGAAGAAGGAAAGAGGGGTTTATATAGGAGTGGGGGAAGGTTTAGGGTTTGGCCATTAGGGTTGGGATTGGGAGGGAAAAAAGTTTGAATTTTGGAGGTAGGTGGGGTTTTTAGGGAAGAGAGGAGGGATGTGAGTGGTGAAGAGGTGATGAGGAAGAGTGATTGAGGTGATTGGTGAAGGGTATTTGGGGAAGAGAGTTATGAAAAGGTGTGAAGAGGAGAGAAGAAAAGGTGGGGATCCTGTGGGGTCCACAGATCCAGTGGGTCAAGGACTTAACATCCCTACTCCAATTAGGCGTGTAAAATGCCCTTAGTATGCATGTCTGGCGTTAAACGCCAGCTTGCTACTTGTTTCTGGCGTTTAACGCCAGCTTGATGCTTCTTTCTGGCGTTAAACGCCAGTTTGATGCTTCTTACTGGCGTTTAAATGCCAGTAAGTTCTTCCTCCAGGGTGAGCTGGTTTTAATGCTGTTTTTCATTCTATTTTTGATTTAGTAGTTTTTGCTACTCCACATGATCATCAACCTAAAAAAAATATAAAATAACAATAGAAAATAAATAGATATAGTTTAAAAAAAACATTGGGTTGCCTCCCAACAAGCGCTTCTTTAAAGTCAATAGCTTGACAGTGAGCTCTCATGGAGCCTCACAGATGTTCAGAGCATTGTTGAGACCTCCCAACACCAAACTTAAAGTTTGACTGTGGGGGCTTTGGTTGACTTTGCAGTGAGAGAAGCTTTTCATTCTTACTCTCCATGGTTACAAAAAGAGATCCTTGAGTTTTAAACACAAGGTTGTCCTCATTTAGTTGCAGGACCAACTCTCCTCTGTCCACATCAATCACAGCTTTTGTTGTGGCTAGGAAGGGTCTTCCAAGGATGATGGATTCATCCTCATCCTTCCCAGTGTCTAGGACTATGAAATCAGCAGGGATATAAAGGCCTTCAACCTTTACTAGCACGTCCTCTACTAGTCCATAAGCCTGTTTTCTTGAGTTGTCTGCCATCTCTAATGAGATTCTGGCAGCTTGCACCTCAAAGATCCCAAGTTTCTCCATTACAGAGAGTGGCATTAAGTTTATTCCTGACCCTAGGTCACACAGAGCCTTCTCAAAGGTCATGGTGCCTATGTTACAGGAAATTAGGAATTTACCAGGATCCTGTTTCTTTTGAGGTAATTTATGGCTATCCAATGCATTCAGTTCATTGGTGAGCAAGGGTGTTCATCTTCCCAAGTCTCATTACCAAATAATTTGGCATTCAGCTTCATAATTGCACCAAGGTATTTAGCAACTTGCTCTTTAGTAATGTCTTCATCCTCTTCAGAGGATGAATACTCATCAGAGCTCATGAAGGGCAAAAGAAGGTTCAATGGAATCTCTATGGTCTCTAGATGAGCCTCAGATTCCTTTGGTTCCTCAAAGAGAAACTCCTTATTGGTTACTGAGCATCCCAGGAGGTCTTCCTCACTAGGATTCACGTCCTTCTCCTCCTTTCTGGGTTCGACCACACCAAGTAAGGTTATGGCCTTGCACTCTCTTTTTGGATTCTCTTCTGTATTGCTTGAGAGAGTACTAGGAGGAGTTTCAGTGACCCTTTTACTCAGCTGGCCCACTTGTGCCTCCAGATTTCTAATGGAGGATCTTGTTTCATTCATGAAACTTAGAGTGGCCTTAGACAGATCAGAGACTATATTTGCTAAGCTAGATGGACTCTGCTCAGAATTCTCTATCTGTTGCTGAGTGGATGATGGAAAAGACTTGCTATTGCTAAACCTGTTTCTTCCACCATTATTAAAGCCTTGTTGAGGCTTTTGTTGATCCTTCCATGAGAAATTTGGGTGATTTTTCCATGAGAGATTATAGGTGTTTCCATAGGGTTCACCCATGTAATTCACCTCTGCTATTGCAGGGTTCTCAGGATCATAAGCTTCTTCTTCAGAAGATGCCTCTTTAGTACTGTTGGATGCAGCTTGCAAACCATTCAGACTCTGAGAAATCATATTGACTTACCGAGTCAATATTTTGTTTTGAGCCAATATGGCATTCAAAGCATCAATTTCAAGAACTCCCTTCCTCTGAGTCGTCCCATTGCTCACAGGATTCCTTTCAGAAGTGTACATGAACTGGTTATTTGCAACCATGTTAATGAGTTCCTGAGCTTCTGCAGGCGTTTTCTTTAGGTGAATGGATCCACCTGCAGAATGGTCCAATGACATCTTAGATAATTCAGACAGACCATCATAGAATATATCCAGGATGGTCCATTCTGAAAGCATGTCAGAAGGACACTTTTTCGTCAGTTGCTTACATCTCTTTCAAGCTTCATAGAGGGATTCACCTTCTTTCTATTTGAAAGTTTGAACATCCACTCTAAGCTTGCTAAGCTTTTGAGAAGGAAAGAACTCGGCTAAGAAAGCCGTGACCAGCTTATCCCAAGAGTTCAGGCTATCTTTAGGTTGAGAGTCCAACCATATTCTAGCTCTGTCTCTTACAGCAAACGGGAAAAGCATAAGCCTGTAGACCTCGAAGTCAACTCCATTGGTCTTAACAGTATCACAAATCTGCAAGAATTCAGTTAAGAACTAAAAAGGATCTTCTGATAGAAGTCCATGAAACTTGCAGTTCTGTTGCATCAGAGAAACTAATTGAGGTTTTAGCTCAAAATTGTTTGCTCCAATGGCAGGGATTGAGATGCTTCTTCCATGTAAATTGGAATTGGGTGCAGTAAAGTCACCAAGCATCTTCCTTGCATTGTTATTATTTTCGGCCATGTCTCCTTCTTTTTAAAAAATTTCTGTCAGATTTTCTCCAGAGAGTTGTGCGTTAGCTTCCCTTAGCTTCCTCTTCAGAGTTCTTTCAGATTCAGGATCAGCTTCAACAAGAATATTTTTATCCTTGTTCCTGCTCATATGAAAAAGAAGAGAACAGAAAATAATAGGGATCCTCTTTGCCACAGTAGAGAGGTTCCTTTATGTGAGTAGAAGAAGAAAAGAATAGAAGAAGAGAAATTCGAACACCAAGAGGAAAGGAGGGTTCGAATTTGAGATGAAGAGAAGTGTTAGTAAATAAATAAATAATTAGAAGGAGATGAGAGAGGGAAGAATTTTCGAAAATAATTGAAAAGAAAAGAAAAATATTTTTGTTTTTAATTTAAAATTAAAATTAAAATTCAAAAATTAAAAAAAAAAAGAAAAATGAAATTAAATTAAAAGTTAAAACAATTAGTTAATTAAAAAGGAATTTTGAAAAAGAGGAAGGTGATTTTTGAAAATTAGAGAGAGAATTAGTTAGGTAGTTTTAAAAAAGATATGATTGAAATAGTAAACTTTTAAAATCAAACAAAAAGTCAAGTAGTTAATTAAAAAAGATTTGAAAATCAATTTTTGAAAAGATAAAAAGTAGAAAAGAAGTTAGAAAAGATTTTGAAATTGATTTTGAAAAAGATGTGATTGAAACTTATTTTGAAAAAGATTTGAAAAAGAAATTTAAAAAGATTTGATTTTGAAAATTAAAGTTGATTACTTGACTAACAAGAAACAAAAAGATATGATTTAAAAATTTAAAGATTGAACCTTTCTTACTAGGCAAGTAACAAACTTTAAAATTTTTGAATCAATCACATTAATTGTTAGCATTAATTTCGAAAATATGAAATAGAAATAAGAAAAAGATTTTGAAAATAAATTTTGAAAATTTCAAAATTATGAAAGAAAAAATGAAAAAGATTTTATTTTTGAAAAAGATTTGAAAAAGATAGAATTTTTAAATTGAAAATTTGATTTGACTCATAAAAAACAACTAAATTTTAAAAAGTTTTGAAAAAGTCAACTCAAATTTTTGAAGATTTATGAGTGAATAAGGGAAAGATATTTTTTATTTTTGAATTTTTAAGAAGAGAGAGAAAAATAACAACAAGACTCAAAACATGAAAATTATGAATCAAAACACACAATGCATGCAAGAACACTTTGAATGTCAAGATGAACACCAAGAACTTATTTTTGAAAATTTTTAAAAAAAGAAAAACATGCAAGACACCAAACTTAGAAATTTTCAAACTTTAGACACTAACAAATTGAAAATGCATATGAAAAACAAGAAAATATGAAGATCAAACAAGAAGACTTGTCAAGAACAACTTGAAGATCATGAAGAACAAGAAAGAGACTCAATGCATGTGTTGTTCGAAAATTTAGAGAAAAATTAAAAGCATGCAATTGACACCAAACTTAAAAATTGACACAAGACTCAAACAAGAAACACAAAATTATTTTTGGTTTTATGATTTTATTAAATTTTTTTTTGGATTTTTCGAAAATATTTTGGAAAAAGAAAATAAGGATTTCAAAATTTTTAATGAGAATTCCAGAAATCATGCAATGTTAGTCTAAAGCTCCGGTCCAGGAATTAGACATGACTTACTAGCCAGCCAAGCTTTCAGTGAAAGCTCTGGTCCAAAACACTAGACATGGCCAATGGCCAGCCAAACTTCAGCAAATCATTACATACAACAGCTAAATTGCTGAGGAAGATAAAGAAGCTCTTCTCTTAAGGATAAGTGAAACCTCGGTCCAAAAGATTAGACATGGCTTAACAGCCAGCCAGGATTCAACATATCTCTTGAAACTCTAGAATTCCTTCTTAAAAATTCTGAAGCCATAGAATAATTTATTTTTTGAAAATTTTTTTTTCGAAAATAAGAATAATAAAAATAAAAAGATTAAAATTAAAATAAAATTACCTAATCTGAGCAACAAGATGAACCGTCAGTTGTCCAAACTCGAACAATCCCTGGCAACGGCGCCAAAAACTTAGCGCACGAAATTGTGATCACAAAGGCGCCAACAACTTGGTACGCACAATCGTACTCTCAATTCCTTGTCACAACTTCGCACGACTAACCAGCAAGTGCACTGGGTTGTCCAAGTAATAAACCTTACGTGAGTAAGGGTCGATCCCACGGAGATTGTCGGCTTGAAGCAAGCTATGGTCACCTTGTAAATCTCAGTCAGGCAGATTCAATAGGTTATGGAGATTTGATAATTAAAATATAATTAAAACATAAAATAAAGATAGAGATACTTATGTAATTCATTGGTGAGAATTTCAGATAAGCGTATGGAGTTGCTTTGTTCCTTCTGAATCTCCGCTTTCCTACTGCTTTCATCCAATCCTTCCTACTCCTTTCCATGGCAAGCGTTATGTAGGGCATCACCGTTGTCAATGGCTACATCCCGTTCTCTCAGTGAAAATGGTCCAAAATGCGCTGTCACCGCACGGCTAATCATCTGTCGGTTCTCGATCATACTGGAATAGGATTCAGTAATCCTTTTGCGTTTATCACTACGCCCATCACTCGCGAGTTTGAAGCTCGTCACAGCCATCCCTTCCCAAATCCCACTCGGAATATCACAGACAAGGTTTAGACTTTTCGGATCTCAAGAATGGCTGCAAATAGTTCTAGCCTATACCACGAAGACTCTGATCTCATGATCAGGAGGCTAAGAGATATGCATTCAAGCTTGCTTTCATGTAAAACGAAAGTATTTGTCAGGCACGCATTCATAAGTGAGAATGATGATGAGCATCACATAATCATCACATTCATCATGTTCTTGTGTGCAAATGAATATCTTAGAGAAGAAATAGGCTTGAATTGAATAGAAAAATAATAGTACTTTGCATTAATTCATGAGGAACAGCAGAGCTCCACACCTTAATCTATGGTGTGTAGAAACTCTACCGTTGAAAATACATAAGTGATAATGGTCCAGGCATGGCCGAATGGCCAGCCTCCCAAAGAGGGTTCGATCATCAAAACATGATCAAAAGATAAAAGATCTAAAGATAGATGTAAATACAATAGTAAAAAGTTCTATTTATACTAAACTAGATACTAGGGTTACAGAAATGAGTAAATGATGTAGAAATACACTTCCAGGCCCACTTAATGTGTGCTTGGGCTGAGCATTGAAGCTTTCACGTGTAGAGGTCTTCCTTGGAGTTAAACGCCAGTTTGTAACCTATTTCTGGCGTTTAACTCCAGAATAGGGCAGAGAGCTGGCGTTGAACGCCAGTTTGCATCATCTAAACTCGGGCAAAGTATAGACTATTATATATTTCTGGAAAGCCCTGGATGTCTACTTTCCAACGCAATTAAGAGCGTGCCATTTGAACTTCTGTAGCTCCAGAAAATCCATTTTGAGTGCAGGGAGGTCAGAATCCAACAGCATTTGCAGTCCTTCTTCAACCTCTGAATCTGATTTTTGCTCAAGTCCCTCAATTTCAGCCAGAAAATACCTGAAATTATAGAAAAACACACAAACTCATAGTAAAGTCCAGAAATATGATTTTTATTTAAAAACTAATAAAAATATATTAAAAACTGATCAAATGATACTAAAAACTATGTAAAAACAATGCCAAAAAGCGTATAAATTATCCGCTCATCAATTGTCGGCTTGAAGCAAGCTATGGTCATCTTGCAAATCTCAGTCAGGCAGATTCAAATAGTTATGGTGAATTGATAGTTAAAATATAAATAAAATATAAAGTAGGATAGAGATACTTATGCAATTCATTGGTGAGAGTTTCAGATAAGCGTATGGAGATGTTTTTGTTCCTTCTGAACCTCTGCTTTCCTACTGCTTTCATCCAATCACTCATACTCCTTTCCATGGCAAGCTGTATGTTGGGCATCACCGTTGTCAATGGCTACACCCATCCTCTCAGTGAAAATGGTCCAAATGTGTTGTCATCGCATGGCTAATCATCTGTCGGTTCTCAATCAAGTTGGAATAGGATCTAGTGATCCTTTTGCGTCTGTCACTACGCCCAACACTCGCGAGTTTGAAGTTCATCACAGCCATCCCTTCCCAGATCCTACTCGAAATACCACAGACAAGGTTTAGACTTTCCGGATCTCAAGAATGGCCGCCAATAATTTTAGCCTATACCACGAAGACTCTGATCGTAAATCAGGAGGCTAAGAGATATGCATTCAAGCTTGCTTTCATGTAGAACAGACGTGTTTGTCAGGCACGCGTTCATAAGTGAGAATGGTGATGAGCGTCACATAATCATCACATTCATCATGTTCTTGTGTGCGAATAAATATCTTAGAGAAGTAATAGGCTTGAGTTGAATAGAAAAATAATAGTACTTTGCATTAATTCATGAGGAACTGCAGAGCTTCACACCTTAATCTATGGTGTGTAGAAACTCTACCGTTGAAAATATATAAGAACAAGGTCTAGGCATGGCCGAATGGCCAGCCTCCCCAAATTGCATATGAATTCAAAAATAGGGAAAAAGACTGATCCCTGATCAAGGATGATCAAAAGATGTAAATACAATAGCAAAAAGTCCTATTTATACTAAACTAATTACTAGGGTTTATAGAGATAAGTAAATGATGCAGAAATCCACGTTCGGGCCCACTTGGTGTGTGCTTGGGCTGAGCATTGAGCTTTCATGTGTAGAGACTCTTTTTGGAGTTAAACGCCAGGTTATAGCCTGTTTCTGGCATTTAACTCTGATTTGCAACCTGTTTCTGGCGTTTAACTCTAGAATAGGGCAGGAAGTTGGCGTTTGACGCCAATTTGTGTCATCTAAACTCCGTCAAAGTATAGACTATTATATATTGCTGACAAGCCCTGGATGTCTACTTTCCAATGCAATTGAGAGCGCGCCATTTGGGTTTCTGTAGCTCCAGAAAATCTATTTCGAGTGCAGGGAGGTCAGAATCCAACAGCATCTGCAGTCATTCTTCAGCCTCTGAATCATATTTTTGCTCAAGTTCCTCAATTTCAGCCAGAAATTACCTGAAATCACAGAAAAACACACAAACTCATAGTAAAGTCCAGAAATGTGATTTTTATTTAAAAAATAATAAAATTATATTAAAAACTAACTAAATCATACTAAAAACTATGTAAAAACAATGCCAAAAAGCGTATAAATTATCCGCTCATCAAAGGCCCAAAACTGGCGTCCAACGCCAGCCTCCTGCCCCCTTTCTAGCATCCAGCGCCTAAGGAGAAGAGACCAGCGTCCAAATGCCCAAAGAGGACCCCTAGCCAACGTTCAACGCCCTAGAGGCCTCATAGCACGTGGATCTCATCAAAGCTCAGCCCAAACACTCACAAAGTAGGACCCAAAAGTAGATTTTAGCACTAAAAAGACTGTTTTACCCTTACTAGTCATTAGTTTAGTATTTAAGGAAGAAGATCAAACTTGTTTAGGATCTCTTCTAGCACAATTCGAATTATATGCTTGTATTTCCTATCAGTATGAGTTTCTAAACCTCCTAGGTTGAGGGGAGGAGCCCTGCTGAGTTCTATGAATTAATAAAAGTATTACTGTTTCTCTTCAATTAGTGTTTAATCAATTCTAAGATGTATATTCATTCTTCAACATGGTGAATGGGATGGTCCGTGACACCCAGCTCTGTTCATCATACTAGGACCACGTGCCTGACAACCAACCATGTCTACTTGGGTTCTAGTGAATACTTCAGTGGAAAGCATTGAACTGCCAGCTTGATTATACATCTCTCAGACGGCTAATCCATAACTTTGTTGAGGATTTCTCGAGACACCAGTTCAGCCGATTTACAGGGAGATTAGGGTCTCTGTGGTAGAGGCTAGAACCCAAAGGCGCAGCATTCTCTGATCCAGAAGATTCGACCTTATCTGTGGCATTTTGAGTAGGATCATTAAGGAGAGTGGACTGCAGGAGCTTCACCCTCATTCAGAATGGATCCACACTAACCCTAGGGTTCAGATCTGGAGTAGTATTGGCGGCTGCTCAAACCAGCATCAATCACATACAGCCTTCCATTGAAGAAATTATTCATAATTGAAGAAGACAGTAAGATCATAATTAATTAAAAAAGACAAAGCAACTCCAATCCTTAACCATCTTCCTATTACTGATTCCTTTCAATTTCACAAAGTATTTTATACACTATTCTTTATTCCTCTTATGCATTTAACCAAATTCAAACCAACAACCTCTTGATTCGCCTGACTAAGACCAGCAAGATACCTATAGCTAGCTTCAAACCACAATCCTCGTGGGATCGACCCTGACTCGCTTAGGTATTACTTAGACGACCCATTGCACTTGCTGGTAAAGTTGTACGAAGTGTGGGGATTCGTGCACCAAGAACACATGGCATGGACTACACTGATAAAAGGACAAACAAGGCCTACCGGTTTGATATTGAGCAGTATGCCCACCACCGCCAGTTTCTTGACAAAAGAAAACTTGCATCACATCCATTTATAAGTTGTAATTTCTAAAAATTCTTCAATAATTCTCTCGTTTCCTATTGTTTCGATTGAAATATTCTATCATTTTTCCAAACTTCAGCTATTTGTGCCAATTTGCAACGGAGGGCATTGATGGTTGTGGATTGCCGATGTCAACAAAAAGAAATTCTATGTGCTTGACCCTATCAATAAGCCAAAAAAATATATACCTGATTCAAGAGTGAAACTGAACAAATTTGTTGTAAGTTATTTTCTTGTAAATTATTCAAATTATTTAGTACATGAATGAGTTCGATTCACTATTGTTGCTTTTTTTCTTCATTTTTTGTATCCCTTTTGGGGATTAATAATTTCTCAGATGAGGATTTACGTTGGGGCAGAACCCTTAATGGAGGATGGACTAGGAGAAGAAGAAGAGTATATCCCACTGAATTGTCAACGTACAGAGTAAGAATCTTTCTCTTCTATAGTGCTATTTTTAATGTGTTTTATTTTGTATACTATTAATCGTATTATACTCAATTCTTTCCTAGCTATGATTGTGGAATATACGTCAATGAATGGCTCGAAACAATTGATCCACAAAAGATCAAAAGCGGGAAGAGATATAAATATAAAGCTTGGATATAAGTAAGTACTTTCTAAATTAATAAACTTCTTTCTTTTCTTATTTCATTCAGTTCAATGGATAGTGTAACTAGGGCTTTAAAATTGGTTGTTACTCTGTTCAGTAGCTCTTTTCCATGGAAAAATACTATTCTTGTTGACTGAAATTTGATCACCATTTATTCACCACATAAACAATGTTCGGTTCGGTGCCTTTCTTTTACTTTGTTCAGGGTTTAGGGTTACTGTGATTGCATTTTTACATTATAACTAAGGCTTTGAAATTGGTTGTTACTCTTTTCAGTACTTCTTTTGCATGGAGAAATACTATTCTTGTTGATTCAAAGTTATTCACCATTTATTCGCCACATGAACATTGTTCAGTTCGGTGACCTTTGTGATTTTAATTTACTTGATATTTAATGTGTTCAGGGTTTAGGGTTATTGTGATTGCATTTTTACAGTATAACTAGGCTTTGAATGATATTGTTCTTATTTCAGTTGGGTTCATTTCTTATGTAACTAATTCCTTTCAATTGAAATGTAGGAAGAGATCGATGACTTCAGGTGCCAATATGGTCCGAATCTTCTGTTGCACGAAATGAACAAAATCAGAGACCAAGTGATTTGGAAATCTGAACCAATAAGACTCCCCAAGCCATCTGCTATCCTCTCTAGCCCTTATTGTAAATTCACATCTGGAAATTTAGATAGTAAATAGCATATACTATGATTGACTGGTTGTAATTAACAATATTTTTTTTAACTTGTTAAAAAAGCAAACAATGCTTCTTTCAAATGTATATATGTCAATATTAATGTAAATGTTAATGTATATATCTATTCTTAATATCAATGTATATATAAAATGTTAATATTTATATTTGATTCAAGATGGATTACTCATCTGAGATGTTAATTTATATATCTATTGGAACTGTCTGGCTGTTGTTTTATTTCAGGTTCTCAGTGATTGCAATCAGTGTATTTACCAATACATTAGGAACACCAAAAAACACAGTAAACTGAAATTAATACACTGGTCGAACTGAAAGTTGCAAACACACTATATAGAAATTCTGAGAGCTAATTATAAAAAATGTTTCTATCAGTATTCAGTTTCAGAAACACCTGAACTCTCTGACATAGCAAAATAAATTGACTATTCAATAAAGAAAAATTTGACTTTTGAAAATTTCACAAAAAAAGTGACTATTCATTAAAGACTAACAACAGTCAGAAATTAACCCTCCTATAACCTTGGTGAAATGAAATTTGCTCATGGGTGAACAAAACTTTATATTAATAAAAACTAAAACTCGTATAATCTCCTCTTGGATAATTCATATCTGGTGCATTGTAAAGAGTGGAGCTCGACTGAATCGATGATCCGGCGTCCAAAAGGTTCAACTACAAAAAATATAATTAATTGTATATTAGCAAAATGCACAATTGAATTTTTACCTAATCGAAAGCAAGTCAATTTTACCTCACTTGGAGCTGTCTTTTTCTTTTTCTTCATAGCATTTGAGATCTTTTTTTTCCAGGCTTGATCCAAGTCTGTTCTTGGGCCGGCCTCTTGTTTTGACATGTGGCGGACTTTGAAGATCATTCACATCGCTCAACGTTGCTTCTTCGTGGGATAACAAACTTTTTCCTTTGCTTCTGTCTTGATATTCTTGCATATCGGCCATGACCTTGTCAAACACTCGGTGCAAAATTCTGGTCAACTCCTCGGACTCAAATGCAAATTCGCATATATTGTGCGACCGAAATACCAACTCGTCGAATCTCTTACTTCTTGGCTCCAGTAGAGGCTCATCTTGGCTGCTCTTGATGTGTATGTACCTCCTCTTTATGTTCTTGCTCCAGCGTTCCAGTATGTATTTCGGTGCCACTTTATCCACTCGCTCAAAGCTTAGTACGCTCAGGGAATGACGGCACAATATGCCCTTTGACTCGAATAGCAAACACTGGCACTTTACCTCCTGTGATACTGCGTCATAGGTGACGAAAAACTTGTTGAATGTGAAGTTGGAAACCTGCTCTATGACTTCGTATGTTGTGAAACTTAGGGTGGAATGCATTGATCTTGTGATACAGTTCACTTTACCTCTGAATTGAGCTTGAACTTTCCTACACTTCTCATGGATATACACATGTTGAAACTGGGCCTCTATTGCTGATTTTGTTGCACATGGTATCACAGTGTAAAAATCTGCAACATCGAATTCTCTCTCTGTTTGCTCTCTGCTTGCTAGACAATTGTCGTATTGCTTCACGAATTGTCTCAAGGAGCTGTTGCGTGTAATGAACTTGTTGAAAAATGAATGCAGGCTCTCGCTCCTTTGTGTGCTTCTCATCCCAGTCCAGAAGTGGTGATCCAAGTAAATTAGAATCCATATATGCTGATCCTCGTACAGCTCTGCATAATAAACCGAACCAATAAAGTCTGGTGAATCGAACCCATTGCATGTTTTGAAAAAAAAGGTATGGGCATGAAAATAATTCGAATTGAAACCTTGGTTACCTGACAGCCACTTGTTGCCTTCGAGGCCACACTTTGTGATGAAATCGTTCCAGTTTCTATCAAATGCGTCTTTTGTGTACGAGTTCCAAACAACATGGCTCATCTCCTGATTAATTTTGTCGTGCCGCTTGTAGCCGTTTAGTTTGTTTGGGATCTTCTTCATGATGTGTCAGATGCACCACCGGTAAATTGTTGTTGGCATGCACAACTCAATTGCCCTTTGAATCGATGCGCATTGGTCGGTTAGATTGCTTTTTGGTGCCTTCCCTCCCATGAAACGGAGCCAACACTCGAATAGCCATTTGAAATGTCCTCATTTGTCATTAGCGCACATCCGAGAAGTGTCGACTGACCGTGGTGATTCACGCCCACAAAAGAACCTAAAACCATATTGTACCTGCATAAATGGACGCACCTAGACCGTGGTGAACCGAAATTGGTACATTCACCGAACATAAAACTATATGTGACTGAACGGAATACCTATTTGTGTTGTAGGTAGTGTCGAATGAAACCATATCTCCGAAATACTCACATGCGGCCCTGCTTCTTGCGTCGGCCCAGAATGCATGTTTAATGCAATGATCGCCTTCAAGGTTGAGCTCAAAAAAGAAATTTTGGTTCTTCTCTTTCATTCTTAGTAGGTACTTCCCAAATCCTTTGGCATCGTCTTGTTCGGAAATATTCCGTACTTCCCTTGTGATGTAATTCCTCACGTCTTTTTCTATAAAACTTAGTTCACGGTGGCTGCCAGCTGCTGCAACAAATGATTGGTAAGTTTTGCTCGGTCTAATTCCGGCTTCCTCGTTAGTTTCAATGGTGCGACGCACGAACATGTTAAACTCCCTGTGTTGTTTAAGCATCTCTGCCCGGTCTGAACAGCAAGGATGTGAGTGATTCAGAACAACTTTAGAAATTGTCCAAAGACCAACATCCTTCAATATGTGTACGTAAATCTTGGTCGGACAATTCAACCCAGCCGAAGGGTTTGTCTTCAAAGTTGGAGATATCTTGGATTTCCACCTCCCCTCTCTAGTGAATATGATTAGTTGATTCTTAATCTTGTCTCCGTCCCGAGTGGTGTTCCTTATTTTCGTAGAAAATCCGGCAAGTTTCGAATAATGTTTGTAGAACTTTCCAGTTTCTTCTAGTGTCTTGAAAATCATCCCCACCTTTGGGACAAATTTTTCATCTACAAAACAGCTAGTCTGCATGGTGAACCGAAAACGTAGTTATGGTGAAACAATTATATAGTACTTAGTGAATAAAACAGAATCTATTCCTCTAATTTTTTTTACAGACTCCTTTCTGCATACCAAACCGAACACATGCTCATGGTAAAACAACTCTATAGTACTTACCAAACCAAACAGTTACTCACAATGAAAAATTGTATAATACTTAGTGAACGAAACATAACATGCTCATGGTGAAACAACTCTATAATACTTACCAAACCGAACAATTACTCACAGTGAAAAAATTCTATAGTACTTAGTGAACGAAACATAATCCATTATACAAAACCAAATTTGAAACAACTCTGTCCGCAATTTAGATATTATCAATTCAATTTAATTCAATTCAGTGTCAAAAACACCTACGTATTCAATTCAAATAAATTAAAAATCGTATTCCATTCAATTCGATTCAAAATTGAACAATCCAAACCTCATTCAACTGATTTGAAGTTGAATCATTCATTGTTTCAATTTAGAAGTGTAGATCGAAGAAGAAAACAAAGAAGAAGAAGAACGACGGAGCTTATTACGTTGAATTCAATGCAGATCAATAATGAAGAATGCGAGCAGAGAAGAAAAACGTGAACAGAGGAGAACGACGAATTTTATTAGGTTGAAGAAGAAGAAGAAGAAAAACGCGAGAAGAGAATAAGGTTTACGTTGAGAAAGGTTTATCACGCAGCAAAAGGTTTACGTTATATACGTTACATGAGGCGCGTGATAACAAACGCGTAAAGAGGTTAGGGAGGCGCGTCGAATTTACTTGGATAACTTGGATGAAAAAATTACATAGATGTAGAACTTTTCTGGTTAGTAAAGTGATACTTTAATCACCTTTAAATTTGTAATATTTATTATTTGTGAGCCCTACTATTTTAATCCAAAGATGGTTAATGATATATTTTTTTTTCTAAAATGATAATAAAACTTTAGAAGAGCCGGATCATAAAATTCAATATAAGAGTCTAATGTAATTAATAAAGGATAATTAAAAATCCTAATTTATTCTTTTAATTTTAAATATATTTTTTATATATTTAAAAATTATATAATTTTAATTATTTAAAAATAAAAGAATTATTTAAAAAATAGATTAGGATTATACTTCACTCACATGATGATTATGGAATCTTGGCAGAAAAGTGTCTTTAGTTTGTTTTTGTTTTTTTTATATGTTATTTACAATTTAACTTACCAACCATCCATGTTGATAAAAGTGCCAAAGTGACTTCACTTCTACTCGTGCGGTATCCACCACCAGTCTCACCAACCCTCGAATTCGTGGTTGGTAAGCACGTGTTAATGCCACGTGACTATATATTTGAAATGTGTTTCTGCTTAATCTATTCCCGTTTTATCTCTTAGAATTGTAGCAAATAAAGAAATTAATTTTGACTATGCAAAATATTTGATATTATTACTTAATTTGACTTTTTCAAATAACTATTATAAAAAAAACAATCATCATAGATGTATATTAAAATAAATTATCAGTATATAATATATTTTAAAATATAAAATAAATATTAAAAATAAATTAAATTAATAACTAATTTTAATTGTTGAATTTAATATGTAAATAACATGAACATAGAAAAATTTTAAAATTTTTAGATGAATTGCTTCATCTTAAATTAATGAATTCACTTACAAGCCAACCTAAAATATTGCGGTATGAATACATTATACATACATAGAAGCTATACGGAGATGGCAAAGAGCAAACCAACCCACCACGTTCAGAGTTGTCAAAAGACCATCCTACTGTTGACTCCTGCGGGGATGAATAGTCAAAAAGCCTTCACTGGTGTAAAAAATACAAACTCATAAGCGCGCTCTCCCTCTCTCTTATTTCCCTCGGAAATAGTTTAGTACGAAAATTATTATCGGAATCCTATTTGTTTATATTAAAAATTTGATTATTAATAAAATTACGCAGAAATTACACGAGTTTCACGGGTGCTTATTTTTGTAAAATACTTTCACTCTAATCTTCTTTTTTTTTTTCCCTTGAGATTCACACAGCTTTCTCAATTTTAACTTTCTCTGGTTTAGCTGATCCCTTCCAGTTAGATTCTGCTACAACAGGTCAGATTCGGAATTTCATCTTCTCCATTTTCTTCCCCCTTTTTTTTTTTTCAATGCTTCCTTCACTTATGTGTGAATTTAACTCTTCTCGTTCTGTTCCCCCCCCCCCCCATTTTCTCCAAACTGAAGATCGAAAATTAAGAGGGGATAAAGGACAGACTTATCGTTGCAATTGGCGTAAGTTTTCAATACAAGTTTTGAGGGGAAGCTATTATGGATGCGAAAGCTGCGCAAACGTTGCAACTTTCAGCTATGCTTCAACCAGAGACGATGCGGTCAAAACCCAGTGGCGCCTCTTCTCTGAGAATATCACGTGAACCGCACAAAAAGTTTCTCCGGGTTTCGGTTTCGGTTAAGTTGCAGCCTGTAAGAACTTCCATGATTCGGCGTAGGGTAACACCTTTGGAGGTTACTCGTTCGTACGAAAATATCGCAGGTTTGTTGAGAAAAAAAAAAGACTGTTGGTTTTGAAACGTGCGAGTTTGTATTTGTTATTATTTTTTGGAAAAGTCTAGGGGTCAACAGTTTTGTTGATTTTTGGCCAGCATGTAGCCAGCAGAAAAAGGTGAGTCATTGGATGAAATCTCACACCAATCTCACACCGTTAGATCATCATTGATGGCTATTTGATGGTTACCAATCACAAAAGTTGCTGGCCCTAGCATTGCTCATTATTTAATATCCTGGTTTGAAAAAAAATAAAAATAAAAGGGCTTGGAACATGTAACGCGCTTGCTATTCTAGCTTTGCATTTATATTTTCCAATTACTTTTATTGTTATTGAAAGGAGTGCTGATTTTGTGCTATCCGTCTTTTAAAAAAAAAATGAATGATTTAACTAGTTACAATAAGAAGATACAGCGTACAGTGAACCTTACTTGTAAATTGCCAATGAATTTGGATTAAAGATTTGTTCTGGCTGTGCGGAAAATTGCAAATCTAATCCCCAACGTGCCTTCCCTGTAATTAATTGTTAGTATAATTAATTCTTTGTTTTGCCTGAATTATATTCCTGTAAACATTGATCAAATAAGGAAGGATTTGAAGTTTAATTTGCCTGGCATGAAATTGATTTGAATAACTTGTGCTCAGATATTTGTGACTAAAATGTAGTTGGATATCTATGTTAAAAAACATGGCGTGATCAATATGAAAGGATAATAGACATTTCAGCTGGACCGTTCATAATAATTTCTATCAAGGTGAACTGAATATAACTGCAATGCCCAACTATTGTCTTTGTATTTATCATTCTGCAGCTTCAAATAAATTTATTCTATTGAATAGTTGGAATAATCCACTTCCGCGTCTTTTGAGGAAAAATTATGGTCTTTGAGAAGATGTAGTATGTAATTTTGCCTGGATTGCATATAAGATTGTAACTGACTAAATTTAAATGCTCGTGTAGCTTCGACATTGGAATCTGGAACCTGTCATGCTCCTCTTGATGAAGAATTGATTTTGAAGGTAATGATATGAAGTTCTTGTTATTTTTAACTAGTCTATATCCATTTCGTTAGTGATGTTATGCCCTCCATCATAGTAAGCAAGAATCAAGAAATAGTAAACTTTGCTTAATTGCTTTTTGCCTTAGCTTGCTATACATGCCATTATCTTACTTGAATTAATAAATTGCAGAGTAGATCACAAGAGATCGATCCATATTTAAATGGACGCTGTATATATCTTGTTGGTTAGTTTCATGGCTAAAGTCATCATCCAATAATATAATTTCCAAGTATGATTATTGCGGCTTTCAAAATTACCTTTAATTTGACATGCAGGAATGATGGGCTCTGGGAAGACAACTGTGGGGAAGATTATGGCACAAGTGCTTGGCTATTCTTTCTGTGATAGGTTAGTATGGGAATTTATCATTTTTTTCTCTCTCCTTCTGAGGAAGAACTTGAGTCGTTGATAGGACACTGAGACTTGTGTTTAGGTTTTGATGAATTGGGAGTATGAATAGAGGGAAAAGGGCAGACAGAAGGACTATATTACTTGATTCACTGATTTGAGTTTTTGGAGAGTAGGCCTCCCGAATATTCTCATTCTCTTGTAATTCTTGAATGAATTACTTCTTTATTATCTTTGGACCAGTTATATTAGTCTTAAAGCAAGTAAATGATCATAATAGTGCATCATTTGGATAGCCCGAATAGGCTAGAAGAATATACAAAGAATGGCATGTTGTTTGTAGCTATCTACAATTTCTGTGTGCAAAAACCAAGATGAACTTCAACTGGTGTTTATATTTAATTGATACAGAGAAATCTAGTTAGATACAACAAATGTATTATATGACTGTATTCTGTAGATGGAAAGGGGTCATTCTAGTTATGCGCATTGGTTGCACATACTGTATATTTCACAAGCACTTTAGACATTGTGTTGATTTTCTGCATTTGTTGCACTCGTGGGTGCTTTAGTGATGCATTGGTGGAGGAGGAGGTTGGGAATTCTGTAGCTGATATATTCAAGCACTATGGAGAAGCTTTCTTTCGCGACAAAGAGGTCAGTTGAAGAGGACTATTCTTCTAGCTTATGTATCTTCTTTGTTTAAGTTGTTTTGAACTTTTATGTGTTTTTGTTTCCAATCTCATCCAGCTCCTCATTTTCGTCTATATGTTGACATAAACTGTCCCAAGAAGCTGTTGAATCAATATGTTTTGAAGTACCAACTAATGACGGTACTAACGAGAGTATAGAATTCAATAATCAATTATGAAAACATAAAAAAAAAAAAAAACAAATGGCATAAACAACTGCTTAGCCCATCCCCTGCTGTAGGGTAAGAGTCTGATATTTGGCTCTTGAAAGTGATGTTAATAGAAGTAGATACATTTGGTTATGAAATGTGCTAACAAGCAACATCATTTCCAATTACTTTTCTGTGTTCTACTATCAATGGATCTGATTGATGGTTTTGTTATTGCATTCACCATTCATTTTTCCTTGCTTATTTTTACTGTTTCAGACTGAGGTATTGCATAAACTGTCCCTGATGCGTAGAATTGTTATTTCTACTGGTGGAGGTGTTGTTATTAGGCCCATCAATTGGTATAATTATAATTATTAACGGAGTAAATAGCCAAAATCGTCCCTGAAAGATACCCCGATCTCCATTTTGTCCTCGAAAGATAAAGTTATCAAAATTGTCCCTGAAAGATATACGATTAGTCACGTTAGTCCTTCTGTCAGTTGGATGATGACGTGGAGGGCTAATGCTACGTGTCACAAGATGATTGGTTGACGTGTCAGATCAGTGACACCTGGCATGCTACGTGTCAGGTCAGTGACACGTGGCACTTGAGATGTAAAAAAGTTATTTATAATCAAAATAGTCCTTGAAAGTTCAGACGTAAGTCACTTTCATCCCTAAATTTTAAAAAATTAATCAAATTAGTTCTTATATAAATTTTTTTATTTTTTCTTGATAATATTAAATTTAAAATATTTTTTGATACTACTAATTTTAATAGAAATGTAATTGATAATCAAAAAATTAGTAATTGTATCTTTTCTTGTTAAAAATTTTTTCAATAAAAATATCTCTCTCCTTTAGTTCTTGTCAAAATCTCTCTTATTCTTTTCTATTCTAAAACTTTTTTTTTACATTATTATATTTTGCTGGAATATATATATATATATATATATATATATATATATACTCAAAATTGAAATGTAGATAGGTATTTGTTAACCTAAACAAGGTTATATGCTCAAAATCAAAATTTATGTATGTTAACCTAAATGAAAGTAATACCGTAATGAAAAAAAAAATGTATAAATTTTTATTAACTTTGTTTAGGTTAACATACATAAATTTTGATTTTGAGCATATAACTTTGTTTAGGTTAACAAATACATACATTTTAATTTTGAGTGTATATATATATATATATATTTTCCAGCAAAATGTAATGTAAGAAAAATGTTTTATAATAGAAAAGAATAAGAGAGATTTTGACAAGAATTAAAGGAGAGAGATAATTTTATTGAAAAAAATTTTAAGAAGAAAAGATACAATTACCAATTTTTTGATTGTCAATTACATTTCTATTAAGATTAGTAGTATCAAAAAATATTTTAAATTTAATATTATCAAGAAAAAATAAAAAAAATTATATAAGGACTAATTTGATTAAATTTTAAAATTTTAGGGATGAAAATGACTTACGTCTGAACTTTCAAGGATTATTTTGATTATAAATAACTTTTTTACACCTCAAGTGCCACGTGGCATGCCAGGTGTCACTGATCTGACACGTCAACCAATCATCTTGTGACACGTGGCATTAGCCCTCCACGTCATCATATGCCACGTGGCACTTAACGTGACACGTCATCCAACTAACGGAAGGACTAACGTGACCAATCGTGTATCTTTCGAGGACGATTTTGATTAACTTTATCTTTCGATGACCAAAATGGAGATCGGGGTATCTTTTAGGAAGATTTTGGCTATTTACTCATTATTAACGTGTGAACAAGAAAATTGAAGTTTGGTCTTCAATTTTTTATGATTAACGTCCCATTCTCTCTTTCCTTTATATATGGATTGCCAGGAAACATATGCACAAGGGCGTCAGTGTTTGGTTGGATGTGCCGCTGGAAGCCTTGGCACAAAGAATCGCTGCTATAGGAACTAATTCTCGCCCCCTTCTACATTATGAAGCAGGAGATGCATACACCCGGGTAATCTTTTTTTTTCCTCCTGCATACAATTTTAGTCACCCAGTCCTAGCAACTTCAACTCTTTAGCAATTTGCATCAAAGTTTACTTTTTTTCCCCCTCCTGGTAAGTATTCTGACCTTTTGATGTTCTTCTGCAGGCTCTCCTGAAGTTATCTGCTCTTTTTGAAGAAAGAGGTGATTCATATGCCAATGCCAATGCCAGGGTCTCATTAGAAAGTACGCATAGATATTTTTCGGTTTTAAAATAAAAATTGTGAATTTTTTTTCAGAAACTTTGGTATAAAACAGGACTTTATGTATTTCTTTTCCCCCCGCGACTTATTGAACTTGAATTGTTTGGACCTGGAGATCCCTAAGATACTTGCCAAGCGTCACTTTTAAAAAAGATAAAAAAGGAAGTAGAGAAAGATCTTTAGTGAACTTAATTATTATTTCTACCTTCTTCTTGATGCTTTCCTGATATATATGGTTTCTGACCTTGTTCTTTATCATGCAGAGATAGCAGCAAAACTGGGCCAAAGAGATGTGTCCAAACTGTCACCAACTGCTATTGCAATTGAGGTCTTTATACTCAATGCCCTCCCTACTAGTGTCATTTCAGGATTTTTATTTTATGGGTCAAATGAAATGCTCCTAGGTTGAGTTGAATAAAAATGACATCAGTGCCAATCTAGATAACACGTCTCTGTATCTTGCAGGCATTGGAACAAATTGAAGTCTTTTTGAAGGAAGAAGACAACAATTACGCAGAACACTAATAGAAACACAGACACAAGCATTGTTGACGTGTTTATATTTTTTTCTTGAGTTGTGATATGCAATCAAGGCCATGATAATATCGTGCCATGTCAATATGTTTCGGGTTAAAAAAAAGTGATGAGGCCTGGCATATGTTTCTGCATAATTTGTGTTAGCATTTAGAATAAGCTGAGAAGCTACCAGCATTGTTCATGTTTTGTTTATTGTTGATGTATATATATATATATATATACTTGTAGTCGAGTTTGATTGATCTGGTTATGTATTTTACTTACTCCAAGAAGATTTTTATGTTGTGAAGTGGCCCGATTTATTTATTCTTAGATAACTTATTGCTTATTCAACAACCTAAGCGGAAAAAAAGATCTCATGTAATATAGGGAAAAAAATCTATAAAAAAGGAATAAATAGAAAAATATGTGGCAATCGGATGGATGTTGGCCCCAAAATAACTATGTTCTCGCAGGAAAAGTGAAAAAGAAAAGAAAACTGGTTGTAGCACAAGTTAACTCCTCCCGTTATTTGTTCATGATCTCATTGTTGCTCGTTTACAGCTACTATTTTTCTACAAACATTGTATTAGGGCATGTAATTCTAATTTGAACAATGATTTACAAAAATGCTTTTATATTAGATATGAAAGTTGTTGATCCAGTGAGAATTCTAAACTCATTCTCTTATAAAATAGATTCCAACTCGGACTTTGTTAGGTAGACAATGACTTTTGTGAACAATGTGAACAATGAGTGCTAAAATTGGTTCAATAAAGTAAAAACACACTACACTTCTAAATTACCCACCTAAATCTTAATATTAGATAACTATCTGCACACCTAGTAAATTGAACATCCGATATATCTATTGTTCACATTGTTTAGTATTTTCATTGCCTACTTATACTTTTCCTTTTAACTCTTTGTTCATCTCTTTTTTCTTGAACTCGTCCTCATTGACTTATGGCTTAATCCATTCAGTCTCATTTTCTTGAACAATGTATATAATATCAAATGATCAAGTAGCATGCATGCGAAAATCATGAGCAAAAAAAATTTTAAAAATCTTAGATACAGAAATCAGGCTTTCCCATTTTAGTTCCTTCCACAATTTTAAAAAACACTACAAATTACCATGTTAATGTATATCATTTAGTCTTACTTGTGTGTGAATTTAACTCTTCTCGTTCTGTTTCTCCCCATTTTCTCCAAAACTGTAGTTCGAAAATTAAGAGGGGATAAAGGACAGACATGTCGTTGCAATTGGCGTAAATTTTCAATACAAGTTTTGAGGGGAAGCTATAATGGATGCGAAAGCTGCGCAAACGTTGCAATTTTCAGCTATGCTTCAACCAGAGACGATGCGGTCAAAACCCAGTGGCGCCTCTTCTCTGAGCATATCACGTGAACCGCACAAAAAGTTTCTCCGGGTTTCAGTTTCGGTTAAGTTGCAGCCTGTAAGAACTTCTATGATTCGGCGTAGGGTAGCACCTTTGGAGGTTACTCGTTCATACGAAAATATCCCAGGTTTGTTCAGGAAAAACAAGAAAAAAACATAAAAAGACACTTTTCTGCCAAGATTCGATAATCATCATCTGAATTATGACCGTTGAATTGAGTGAAGTATTTACTGAAAATCCTAATCTATTTTTTAAATAATTCCTTTGTTTTTAAATAATTAAAATTATACATTATTTTTTAAAAAATATAAAAAAATATTTAAAAATTAAAAGAATAACTTAGGATTATTAACTATTTTTTATTAATTACATTAGACTCTTATATTGAATTTTAAGTACCCTGCATTAATCTCTTAATATTTTGAGTGGAGTATTAAATTAATTTTTTAATATATAAAATAAAAAGATAAAATACTATTTTAGTCATTATCGTTTGGGTCAAATTTTAATTTGGCTCTTAAGGTTTCAAACGTTCAATTTCTATTTCAAAAAGTTTTAAACAAGTTCAATATGGTCTTATGGTTAAATTTGACAATAATAGTTTAAGCAAATGGGTGACACGGACGTTAATAAGTTACTAGTTAAGTCATATATTTTTGAGAATTGGACTATTCCAAAAACTGTCAAATGACTTTTTGAGAGTTGGACTCAAGTGTTTGGTCGTAACTCTAAATATAAGAAGTGACTTTTAGGCTTCTTTGCGATTATTTGGAACATTTGGTTGGAACGGACTATTCCAGAACTCAAAGATACGTAGGTCGTTTTTGAATTACAGGGAATGGTGCGATGTTGATCCATTTAGTTGTTGATGGTAATGTCAATACCATATCTATTGCGTTCTTTGTCTTAGATTTTTAGTTGTATTTTGTAGCGTTACCTGCTCTACTTCATTATGTTGAGCTTTTTTTGTTAAAAAAAAAATATACGCTTCAAAATCAAAGAAAAAATTTGTATATTAGTAATTATTGGTGAATCAATTTCACTTATATATTGAAATTAAATACTATTGCCTCTTTAATATGCAAGTTATTGGTATCAAATTTAATGGTAAGATAACATTGAATCTACTTAAATTTTTTTTTTAAATTAAAATAGAACTTATAAAAATTTTTTGGACTGAAATAAAATATTTAAAGCTTTAGAGACGAAATTATATTTCAACATAAATATTAGAGATTAAAATAATATTTTACTCTAAAATAAAATTATCGGCAGCCCACATTTTAAATAATTAAAATGAATAAATGATTAACCCAATAACTTAAAAGAAAGTGCAGCAGAACCCACTATCAGAATCAATCCCAAAAAACTAAAATAAACTAAAGGGCAATAATAAATAAGGGCTCAACGGTGAAGGCTCTGAAAGTTTGAGAAGGTAGTTGCTAACTGCCATGAATCATGTAACGGAACCAAGCTCATGAAGGGAATGGAAACACATTAGTGACGGAGAGAAGGGGATAGAGGGGTGACTTTTGGTATGGAGAAGCTGGTGGAGATTGTAGGTTGAGATCTTCATAGGAGTAAACGTAAATCACCTTGCCATTCTTAAAGTCATACCCAATTACATGCCCTTGAAATTTGAGTAGCAACATCGAATCTTTGAAGCAAAGAACAGCCACTTGATTAAACATTACCCGTCCATTTGAATTGGGTTTGTATTTTTCTAGAACAATCACGATATTTAGCTGGCACTTAAGTTCCCAGGTCTCATCGTGAAGGCACCACACCCTAAGGTATAACGGTTTTGATATTTGGGCATAATGCAATATTCCTTCAGATTCTCCAATAACTTGATGATTAAGTGCTGAAGGATAATTACAAGGCAGCGAAATCAAACTTGTCAATTCCTCCTCAACATGAAAACTCAGCAGCTTTTGACGATTCATAATCCAATACAATACTCCTTTTATGTATATGCTTCTACTCGCGATGGAAATTCTTCGAGAAGAGTCGTAAGTTCCATTTGACACTCTAGATGCTCCTGTTTCTGATGAATAAACTTCAAACTTAATATTCCGAGACCGGTGACCGGAGACAATTCTTACCAACTTAAACTTGGGAAAGGAAATGGAGGTGAAACAACTTTGGTAAGAATCAGAAGCAATTGCAGTGGCTATTTCCATGGAACTGAAAGGGAATCCCGCCAACTGTCCATTCACTGGGTTCCAAACAAACAGAGTTGATTTTGCAGAATTGCTACGACACAAGATAAGTCCGTTGCATGTGTCCATGATCAACATATCTTTAGGAAGTATGCTGAATAATAAAGTGGTGTTCATGTTCTCTCTACTACCTTCCAATTGAATGAAGCTATTGGTGGTGTTAGATACCCACTTCCGTTGAACAATGAAACCGTTCAGTTTGAAGAAGAAAGGGCGGTAAACTAGGGTTAGCCAATCTTTGCAGACACATCTGCAACGAGCCAAGGACTTCAGAGAAAGCCGAGAGAAAATGTCCTCTAGAACATTATTATTCCACTCCGTTTCCTGTTTTAAAATAAATAAATAAAGGAATGCATATCGAAAAAGAAAGAATAATTGTTATTTGAGCACAGCTAGAGAGACAATGAGATATGTATACAATGTATACAATGGGCTGTTTATTAGGCCCAATTAATATTAATAGAAAGAATTAATCAATTAATAACCCTAATCATATTTTAGCTGTTTATTTTAACATACCACCTAATTTCTTTTATTCACAGTTTTTCCCCAAATCAATCAACCCCTTTGTTTTGCCGTTTTCCCTCCCCCACACCCAAACCCTTGCTATTTCTGAACATTGCAGTAACGTGACAAAACCCAAACCCTCTCGATCCTTGATCACACACAATCCCTGTTGCAACAAAGGAAGGTCACCCATCAACCCATCAATCCTCACAATTGGTATCAATAACGGCGCCGTCTAAGTCCTGATCATCCCGCCGTCTCTTCAACGGAGCAGCTGGGCGCGACGCCGGCCATCGGGAACGCCCTCAAGGAGCCGTCACCCACGAAACGTGCAGCAGCCGACTTCTTCTCGCGTGGGCGCTTTCATCTCCTACCATCGGAAGAAACCCCCACATGCTCGTCAACGTACAGATCACCGGAACCTCAAAGAACATGTGTATGAAACATGACGCATTCTAGCTGACCATTGTTGAAAATGGGTTGATATTTGTTGGATGGTTACTTTAACAGTATGTTGGATGGTCACTTTAATAGTATTTTGGATGTTCACTTTAAGTTTGCAAGTAGCAATTTATAAACATCTAACTCTTATATAAATAAGCATCCATGGTGAACAATTCATCGAACCATTCTCACCTTATTAGGCTGCTGACCGTCGGCAACAAAATGTTCGGGAGCTTCTTCCGGTGGTTTCAATGGAACCATTATCACCTTATGATGCAGTGTCGCTGGAAGGAGCCACACGCTGGGAGAAGGGCGTTCACCAATGAGGACCTCAACGTCTCCGGGAGCGACTTCCGGTGAACACGAGCCAGTGAGAAAAAGAGATAGTAACGTCGGTGAGAGGGGTTGCGTTGTTGGTTGTGTCGGCGACGCCGTTCATAGAGAATAGGTCATGGTTTGTGTTTTGGTTTTACTGAATCCTAATTTTTTGAACCATTCAAACTAACAAATCTTCATAATTAATGATTATAATTTAGTGTTAATTTCAATTAAACCCCCGGTATCCAAAATTTAATTTTAATTTCAATTAAATCCCATTGTATGCATTGTATAATACTAGCATTGGTTACTCATACTTTTCCTTGTTATTTTTCATCCTAACCATTTGTTTGTTTGGAGGACAAACCAACTCTCCACCATTTAAAAATTCTTAATTGGTCGTTGGTGGAAACTCAGGTGCAGTCGACTTCACGTGAAATTGATAGTTAAGAGCCGTTAGATAAAAATTTACTCAAATCAGTCAAATTATCTAACGATTCTAAGTTATCCACTTCACGTAAAGTTGACTGCACCTGAGTTTTTACCTTGGTCGCTAATTATCCGAGTAATTAGTCTAAGCAATTACTTTATAAGGTTGTTACTTTAAACTAATTACTTGGATGGTTGGAACCAATTAGAGATTTTAAATTATAGAGAGATACTTTATAGTTCGAACAAATAGTCAAAAATTAAAAAGATATTTTTTCATAAAAATAATGACTCAAAAAATTAGTAAAATTTTAAACTCCACGAAGATTTGAAGGAAGTAGGACCACTCACCTTAACCAAAAGTTCAGAGATTGAACAACTTAACGATGATTTAGTGTTGGGATAGTGAACATTCGAAGCTAATGATCTAAATAAAGAAGGCACGGTAAGTTTCAATACAAGGAAAATCATATTTAAACTATATCTATTTTATTTTTTGTTTCGGAAAAGCTCTGCATAGGCTTGTATGCTTTACAAGTTTATTAAGTAATAAAACAAAAATACGCGCTGCTCCATATACGTTGTATACACGCGCTATATAAGATCCCGCGTATATCTAACTACCAAATTTAAAAGATTTGTTTCCTTCTTCGTTTTCGTTATTTTGAGATTTGGTTGTTCTTCTTCTCGCGCGTCTTCCCTCCTTCTTCTCCATCGTTCTTTTCCTCTCCTTTTCTCACTGGTATGTTCTTCGTTTACGTTACTTTCCTCTCTCTGTGCAACTCGAGCTTCGTTTTCTATTTTGATTTGTTGTTTTCTGAAAGCAAAGTTTGAACTCATTTTGAAGATAATGGATCATTCAACCTCAGATTGTCAGCTGAATCCAGGCGAAGTGGATTATGAATTTGAATCTAATGAAGTTCCTGAGGTTTGATTTACATAGGATTAGTATGAATTTTCTTTCAGTAATTTGTATAGCATTGTGTAGTTGAAAAATTGCTGAACATTGACTATGAAACTAACACGTTAACATGAATCTGTCGATTCAATGTATTAGTTGTGATTAATTATCTGGAATTTGTAGCAGACGCTCGGGTGTAGATCAGGTCTTTTTTGGGTGTATTTTTGCTAGAAGTGTGGGTGTATTTACACTTTACTGGTTTTTTGTTATTTTAATTGAGTTGTTGTTGTTCAGGTGTATTATATCAGACATGATTGGGTGTGTTTTTAGTTGTTGACATGGTGTATTCTGCAGCCTGTGTATTTACAGTTTATGGCTTTAAAGGTCATTCTGTAGTTGAGTTGTTGCGATTCGGGTATATCATATTAGACATGATTGGGTGTATTTGAATCTTAACTATGGGTGTATTCACAGTTTCTGACATGGTGTATTGTGCAGCCTCTCTCGGTTGTTGATGACGAGCTTGTTCCGAAGGTTGGAATGACCTTTACCACCCTTGAAGATGCTGGAAAATTTTACAGGAACTACGCCAAGGCTGCAGGTTTCTCTACAAGAGTTCGGTGCACAAATAGGAAGGGAAACGAGATTAAGAATCAACTGATTACATGTAGCAGAGAGGGAAAATGGAAATCTAAAATATCTCCGACCGAGAAGACCAATCCGACAGCCGGTTTAAACTGTCCTGCAAGAATTTATATACACACATTGAAGGATGTCGGTGCTTGGATCATTTCAAAGGTTGTGCTGGATCATTCACACCCTTGCTGTCCAAGTAAAGCAAAGATGCTCAAACAGCACAGGGAACTAAGCATGTCCATTCGTCATACGATAGAGAATAACGAGGAGGCCGGTATCAGACCAAGCAAAACCTACCAATCATTTGTTGCGGCTGTCGGGGGTCACTGCGAGTTAAATTTTATCGAAAAGGACGTGAGGAATTACATTACCAGGGAAGTGCGGAATGTTTCCGAACAAGAAGATGCAAAGGAATTCGGGAAATATTTCTTAAGAATGAAAGAGAAGAATCCGAATTTCTTTTTTGAGCTCGAACTCGAGGAGGATCAATCGATTAAGCTGGCTTTTTGGGCCGATGCAAGAAGCAGAGCTGCCTTTGAGTATTTCGGAGACGTCATTTCATTCGACACCACCTACAATACAAACAGGTAACAAACTGCCCCTGTTTATGATGCTAAATTAATTTATTTTTACGAATCCGCAGCAGAGGTGTATATTGGCTGTTTCATTGGGTGTATACGAAGCATTTGTTGGGGTGTACCTAATGATTTTGCATTCTGGACTATGGTAATTTGTTTCAGGTATAATTTGGTCTGTGGTTCTTTTGTCGGGGTGAATCACCACGGTCAGTCAACACTTCTCGGATGCTCTTTGATGAAGAACGAAGAAATTGAATCATTCAAATGGTTATTTCAATGCTGGCTTCGTTACATGGGAGGAAACGCTCCGAAAGGGTTTCTAACCGATCAGTGCGCATCAATGAAAAGGGCTTTAGAGGCCTGTATGCCAACAACAGTTCACCGTTGGTGTATTTGGCACATCATGAAGAAGATTCCAAGCAAATTAAACGAGTACAAGGGACATGCCGATATTGAACAAGAAATGAGCCAAGTTGTTTGGAACTCTCATAGCAAAGACTCATTCGATAGGAATTGGAATGATTTTCTGCTGAATTTTGGTCTTGTGGACAACAAGTGGCTTTCAGGTAATGTCTTTTTAAAATCTGCAGTAGAGGTGTAAATTGCATGTTCCCTCGGGTGTATTTATAGTGTGTGTTTGGGTGTATTATGCAGATCTGTACGAAGACCGTCACATATGGGTTCCTATCTATCTGGATCACCACTTCTGGGCAGGGATGAGAAGCACACAAAGGAGCGAGAGCATGCATTCATTTTTTAACAAGTATATCACCCGAAACAGCTCGCTTATTCAGTTCGTCAAACAATACGATAATTGCCTCGGAAGCAGGGAGCAAGCAGAGAGAGAATCAGATGCTGCAGATTTTCATACGGTCATACCGTGTGCAACCAAATCCTCCATTGAAGCTCAGTTTCAAGATGCGTACACTCATGCAAAGTTTAGGGAAGTCCAAGCGCAATTCAGAGGAAAGGCGAATTGCATCACCAGATTAAAGAATTCCGCTCTAGGCTATTCAGTATACGAAGTCGGAGAACAAGTTTCCAGCTCAATATTCAACAAGTTCGTTGTTACTTACGACTCAGTTGCAGCCGAGGTAAAATGCCAATGCTTATTATTCGAGTCGAGAGGGATACTGTGCCGTCACGCACTAAGCGTGTTAAGCTTCGAACAAGTAAGCCAAGTTCCACCTAGATATATACTGGAACGATGGAGCAAGAAGGTAAAGAGGTGACACACACACATCAAGAGCAGCCACGACGAGCCACTGATGGAGCCAAGAAGCAAGAGGTTCGACCAATTGGTTTTTCGTTCGCAAAATATTTGCGAATTTGCATCCGAATTGGAGGAGCTGACTGCAATTTTGTACCGTGCGTACGATAACGTCATGGCCGAGATGGAATCATTAAAAGCCAAAAGGAAGGGGACATCTTCTTTATCCCACGAAGACGCCAACTTGGAATCCGTTAACGAGCTTCAAAGCCCGCCAAGGATTCGAACAAGAGGACGTCCAAAAAATAGGCTAGGTTCAAAGTTGGATAAACAAATCGCAAATGCCACAAAGAAGAAGAAGACGAAAGTTTTAAGCGAGGTAAAAGTAATGTTCTTTAAATTTGTGGCGATTGAGTTTATTTTTCTCGTTAATAGTTTAGCTAATATGTGAGTGTTATATTCAGATAAACCTGTTTGATGCTGCATCAGCGGTGCATTCAAATTCCAGCCAATATCAAGGACACGTTATAAATTATCAGTTCAGGGTACCAGCAGCAGGGGATAACTCTTTGGGTGTATAGTTTTAAAGAATATGGGTGTAAAAGCACTGTTCTTTTGGGTGTATTTTTGTTCATTGACAATTTACATATAGATACATATATAGATACATATAGAACAAAAGCTGTAAAATTTCGCAGGTTATGGGTGTATATTTGATTTGATGTTTTTCTTCATATTTTAGTACTTGTAATTCATACATTTTGAATACAGCACAGACAGTTTGGGTGTATATTTTATGCAATCTTGGGTGTAACAGTTTATAATTTACGTTTATATATGTCTTGATTTTTTCCTTCATATTTTACCACCTATAATACAGCTTTTGAATACAACACAGACAGTTTAACAGCACAGATAGTTTAACTATGGAAAAAAATATACATGGAATAGAAGTTGTTGATAAATGGCAAATATTTACAGCATTTGTTTAATTTACAAATATTTACGCAGTTTCTATATCAGCAGAATTTATCTGACAAAACGGACTCAATAATACAGAGGATGGCTTCGAAAGCCTTATAACATTACTCTCTCTAATTGCCCAATCTCTCTCTTTATTCATCTCACTGAATAGTATCCGCGAAGCATACTCCACTCTATAGTGGTCCACCTCCTCCTACAATTAAAAAGTATATTCTGTTTAAACAGCAATATTAATTCAGTAAAGTAATACAGAGTTATATAGTTCTAAAGACAGTTACCTGTGGCCAATTATCCCATTCATACTCCCCCTTTTTAATGTTTTCCGGCTCAATTAACTCCATCCACTTCATAACGTAGATAGCGCAGTCATAGCTGAAAACGAAGAAAATAAATTACAAATCTCATTTACGAAAGTTTAATGTTCAGAGTCACAAATTTATACCTTGATTTTTGGCCTGATATTTTAACATATGATGATTTAATTTCCTTCTCCTTCTCGCCTTTCTTCAGAGGTTCCCCACCGGCATATGTTATCAATCTTGAAAATACATATCTCTTAAATACCAAAACAAATCAGTAATACACCCGAATGAATGCACAAGATACACCCAACTGAATGGACAATATACACCCAACACAACTAACGAAATAGACCTAAATATTAAAGTAAAGAAGACAGAGGCAACTTATAGTGAATTTATTAACCTTCTTTCTCTCTTCGCCGGGAGCTTTTTTGTGTAGCGGGTCAAGTATATGACATCTCCGCTTCGTTGTATCTATCAGCCATAACCACCAATGCCCCGAGTAGCAAACAGGTACAAAAATCTGAAGGATTGCCACATTTCAACAGTGTGTTATTTTATTTGGCATATAAGTAAAGAAGCGTACTAACAAATTTAGCAAATGAAACTTACATATGGATGCGAAGTTAATTTTTTTGCATCTATGAAGGGAATAAAACTCGGGTAGTCTTCCACCCTGAATTCCTTATTCGTTTTCAGTGATATGAATTCCCCGTTTGGGTGATCCGAAAGTGCCATGTTCTGCAAGAATTACGAAACAAGAAATAAAATACTGAAAATACACTCAAGTGAATACTTTAAATACACCCAAATGACTACACAACTTACACCCAATTGAACGTAAAAAATACACCTAAATCAATACAGAAAATACACCCAAAGTTCGTAGAAGTAACACTTACCACAATATCGGGGGGGGGGAGACAGTATATTTGTTCTTGAAACCTCTTTTCATTTTTCTGGTTGAGGATGAGGCAGATGGCAGATACAATCTAGAAATATATGCCGAAATCAATTTTACATTAATAAACATTGCAGTTGACTTTGGTGTAAAAACATTAATGTTATTCTAATATTACCCCAGATTCTATATCACTTTTTGCCTGGAGGGATGCAAGGTGCATTCTAATCAAAAGGTATTCATCTTGGGCAATTAGAGTGCACATGTGCTCATACTTGCTAGTATTGCCATCTGCGTCTTCCTTCAGTCACGTCCCCAGATGTAGCACTTTTGTTTCATATTATCCGTAATCTGATTTATTCCCCCAGGAGTTTCAAACTTCGCAGAACTTCCCCCCCCCCCCAGTCTCCCTTTGAATTTGTGGACTTTTGTTTTTTCCTTTCGCCGCACTACTTGCTATTTTTTGGACCAAATCGTCTAATTGTTCTATCAAATTTGTAGCTTCTGGAGATTTTGCCCTTTCTGTCTCCTGCGTTGACGCTCCCTCCTGGCTTGAATCAGTCAATCCAAGGCTGAATGATGGCACCCCTGGATCTGTTTTAGGAATATAGGATGCTGTCCGTGCCATCATCAACAGGGTAGCAGCGTCTTCTGCGGCTAGATGAATGCGTCATCATGTATAATAATAAGAATAAGAATAAGAATATACAGATGATAAGCAAAGATTGATTTTAGTCTGATGAACTTACATTTTAGTTGGAGCTGGGGGAAGCATGGGTGTGGTCTCTTGAAGTTGTTTGGGGGGGTTCAGGAGTGCTGTTCAGTTACAAAAAATAAATCATGGCGTAAAAAAAACTAATCAGGAACAATATACACCCAAACTGTTAGCAAATATACACCCAAACTCTAAACAAATATACACCCAATACTATTTCTTACGTTTCTGTAGTCCCTTCAATCTGTAGCATAGGGGTTGGTTCAAAATCTGTCTCAGTGGTTGTTTGGGATGCCAGCACAAAAACCTGAATTGGGACTCTAAACAAGAAGAAAAATGAAAGGTTAACAACGCCTTTGAAAATAATAAGGTTATAAGGTTGAAATATTCTTGGAAAACTCACATTGCAAGCGCATCCGACGGTGTCTGTTCCCTCACAACCATCATATTCGAATCAGCCAGACTCAACCTAAAATACACCGAAAGAAAATCAAAAAATACACCCGAACAATTCAAAAAGAGGACAGGCTTTGTTTTTTGAGAACTTACATACTTGCAGTTTTTGCTTTTTTTTCTTGAATAAAATAATAAAGGGTTTTTTTTTTCTAAAAAAATATATATATAGAATTAGAAGTAGAAGTTAATAGAAGAACAAAAGTAACGGTTATCTGAAAGAGAAATTACATGCTCTCTGACGGCTGGTTTACACTACTCTGTTCTGTGCGTCCTTGAGAGGAAGGATCATCACTTTCCAAGTTCACAGCCGGTATTCTAAAACAGATTTCATGTTATTCAGACAAAATAAGATACAGGTATAAAATACACTCAAATGAATGTACAAGATACAACCAACCGAATGGACAATATACACCCAACACAACAAACGAAATATCCCAACTTAATAAACAACATACACCCAACTTGATCAACACAATACACCCAAATGGTTCCACAAAATACACCCAAATCATGATAACAAGATTTTATTAAATAAAGCTTCTTACGTTTCAGAGGACACATAGCGACCTTCTGTCGATCGCAGGTCAGCTTGGTTCTCCCTGCGAAACAAGAAACAATTATTAGCAAACAAAACACAACAAAATCTGAAATAGACACCCCAGCAAGACATACCCCTCTGCAGCAGATTTATCAACGTTTTCCCTTAGCCATTCATCTAGTTCATCACTTGATATTTCATATCTCTCACTACATTCATAAAAGAAGATGTTAACAAAAATAATTACGATGATAGACGGTAATATAGCTTACGAGGTACTGTACCCATCAAAGTATTGATCTTCTTCAGGAGGTGAATCCTCCACAACAACTTTTTTCTTTTTTGGTTGTGTTCTGGGTGGAAAAAAAAGAGTACCAATCAGAAATAAAAAATTAATTTTATCATAGAATATTATCCAAAGAAGTGCTTACTTTTTTGGTGTTGTTTTTGTCTTTTTCTTTTTCTTTTCCTTCTCCACCGGTGATGATTCTTCGCTCCTATAAGTTAATAAGAGACACTTCAGTTAATACACGAAATCTTTATAATGAAGCCAAAAGAAAGGAGTAATAATTTCAGGACATTACTCATCACTTGATTCAGATTCAGATTCTGAATCAGAATCGGACTCCTCTTGACTCTTCTTTCTTTTTCTGGAGTCCATTCTGGAAGGCAAACAATCATTATTTAGAACATACTAAAAATACAACCAAATGAATGCACAAGATTTACCCAACTGAATATACAATATACACCCAACGCAGCAAACGAAACACACCCAGCTTAATAAACTACATACACCCAATGTGATCAACAAAATACACCCAATTCGAAAAAGAAATTACACCCAAGTATGGTACTTACTTTTTCCCCTTTTTGCTGGGGTGTTTTCTTCCTGAATCCTCTGAGTCTTCTTGAGTCTCAGACTCAGAGGTAGAAGTGTCACTGTCAGTAGTTGTTTCTGTCTCCGAAGACGATGTTGAACTCGCCTTCCTTTTTTTGTTTTTTTTTTATTTCTTTTTTTTCTTTTTTTTCTTTTTTTTTTCATTTTTTCTCTTGTCTCCGCCATCTTCACAATCCCCTGAAACATTAGATATTTTAGCTAGCAGCATTCAGGTAAATAAAATACAACCAACATATTATGTTTACTTACCAAAATTTCCTCTCTTTCTGCAGTCATTCTTTCCACCAACTGCTCCTTAGTCCAGTTGGCAATCCAGGGCTTTGGTGGTCTTTCAGCCCTCTTCTTGCCTTTGTTTTTTGAAAGATGAAAGTAAATTATCATCAAGGCGAAGAGGTAGCCATCAATTGCCTTCTTCTTTTTCTCCTTGTAGTCTGTGATGCCCTTGACCATGAAGGTCAAAACATGCCCCCCCCCAGTTTCTCTCCGATATGCCGTCCATCTTAAAAATTGGGGCCAAGTGCACAGGCGATATTTTGTTTATCGTCATTGGCAAAAGGAACGCCATCTTTATATAGAGGATGAATATCCTCTTGAACATCAGGCGTTCCTCTTCGTTGCCAACGCCGATTTTCATCATTTCATCGGTAAGACTTTTGAGGGTCTTACCCTGGAATCTTCTAAAAATTATTTTGTCATCATCAGAAAGTTTCTTATACTCAACTTTCTCAGGAAATAGATCTCCTACAAAAAGGAAAACAACAAAGTATCCAAGTCGGTTCAAATACACCCAAGCATCAACTTAATATACACCTATAATTTTAAGCTAGTTACCTGTTGCATTGATGCCAAGCGCATCACCTATTGTTTTTGGTGTTATTTTGAAAGAACCATATCCTGTTTTCAGTCTGTTCTCCCCAAGTTTGAAGTTGTTTGCCAGCTCCCTTAACAGTTGGTGATCCACCCTTAGTGCTGGGATGTGCATCAACCCACCGAATCCGAGATCCCTCACAATCGCCTTCTTCTCCTCACTCATGTTTCTGAATTTATCACTTAGGAGATGTGTGGCACACTTAAGGTCTTTTGTTTGGTTTCTTGCTGCCATTTTCTTTGAAACGAAAAATACACCCAAAGATATCAGTAAGATACACCCATATATATGAGTCAGATACACCCATTAATAACAGTAAGATACACCCATTGATAACAGTAAGATACACCCATATATATGAGTCAGATACATCCATTAATAACAGTAAGATACACCCATTGATAACAGTGTGATACACCCATAGATATGATTCAGATACATCCATATATATATCAGTCAGATATCACTCAAACATGCTTCAATATCAAGCAACATTACAATGTCAAGCAGTATACACCCCCCAATCTACAGAATATACCCCCAAAAATCAGTTACCAGAAGATCTAGAACAACAAGAATAACAGGAGAACTTAGAACAACAACGTAGAAGAACAGTGTAACAAAGAAGCAAGAATAACAGTAAACCCTAGAACAACGACGTAGAAGAAAAGTAAAACCTAGTTCGTAATGAACTTACCTTGAGTATTGTTGCTTTGTTTTCTCTTCAGATTCTTGATGGAGAGTTTGATGGTGTTTTGATGGAGGTTTCGAAGGTTAGCGACGATTTGTATATTCTGAACTTCGATTTTCGCTCAAAAATGGAAGCGTTGCCTTGTTTTCGAATCGCTTTGAGAAGTGGAAGAAGTGGAAGAGTCTGCCATTACTCGTAGGATACGTAACCGTTTGAGTGTTGAGCGCGTGAATGTGACGCTCCATGTAATCCCTCTTCATGTGCGTGAGTTGTATTTGGGCTGGGCCAACTTGTAAACTTGTAAACTTGTATGTGTAGCAGGCCCGTTTTTGTTTATTGCTAAATCCTATCTTATTCTAATTTCAATAACTAACTAATCCTATCCAATTTTACTTAGGTTATGGAATTGGGAAAACCCTACTAGAACGAGGGAGACATGTGCATAGTAGGTTAAGTTCTCTGGAAAGGAGCCAACAAGAGCCATCTATGCAAAACTAGGAAAGAGGCTTTGGTATTCTCCTTTAACCTTTTCAAAAGACTTTTCATACTAAACCGTCCAACTGTCATAATCATAATTGTTACTCTCAAGACACCACATGTCCACATGTGAATTGAATCTACTATTCCATGATATACTCTTCAACTAAGACATTTGGTTTATGGCAGACCAATCACTATTTATTGAGTAAAAGAACAAGGAAGAAAAATAGGTAAAAGCTATACCACCATAAGAATCACAAATCTGATGACAATTCTAATTAGGATAACACCATTAACTCAAACAGATCTAATATCTGCAATTCATTAATCATAATATCAATAATTATAACAATTTAATATCAATATATGGTATCTTACAGGATATTTATTTCAGATATTGATTCTAGTTGTCTGCCCACTTCTGTTTGTAGAATTTCTGCTCCTTGGTTTGCATTCTCAAGAAGAGGTAAATCCAACTGAGTGATGCTTTCAGTTGGATTCTGATCTGTCACATTGTTTCCAGAGTTGATTATACCTTTCTGCTCTGGCCCTGGTAAGTGAAGTCTTGCACTGCATATTTTTGCATTGTCATATTGGTAAGAGATCACTTTCATCTGTTACCTATGTAGCTATTTCCAAAGTTATATGTTCTTATGCTAATGGAATGCAATTTTAGTGCTTTCAGTATAATGCAGTATTGAATACCATAGTATGCTAATATTAACTTCTAATATTGTCTTTGAAGTACCAATTTGTTATCAATCTATATAGCCAACAATGGAAACTGTTGTGTCTTTGTACCAGCAAGAAAAAATTGAAATACCTTATATTTCTATTGTTCATATGTATGAGAATGAAGTTTTGTATAATCTTGTGTAATCGTTTTTTCTGCAAATAATTTTAATAGAGTAAAGTATCGTTTTTGTTCCCAACGTTTGGGGTAAGTTCTATTTGTGTCCCTAACGTTTAAATCGTCCTATTTGTATCTTTAACGTTTATAAAAGTGGTTCAATGTTATCCTATTAATCAATTATACTAACAAATCAGATTATATTTTTCAATTATTCTCACTTGGATGTATTCATTCTTAATTAGGTCTCACTTGGATGTGTTCGATTTTAATATTATACCCACTATTTATGTTTAGATTCAATTATGTCCCTAGAAAAGTGAATTATGTAAATGTTGTAGGAATTAATTTCAACATTTGATAAACTATTTCTCGGAGTAGATTATCGATTCTATCCCAGACATCTGTATTCTAATTTCAAGAAGAGATTTTTAAAACTCAAACTAAAGCGTTCATGATGTGTAATTAACGACATGATAACATTGAATCACTTTTACAAACGTTAGGGATACAAATAGGACGATTTAAACGTTAGGGACACAAATAGAATTTACCCCAAACGTTGACGACAAAAACAATACTTTACTCATTTTAATATATTGTGAACAAACCTTGCAAAAGACATTAAATTAGCAAGTGAATCACAAACACATAGTAGGCAAAATACAATCAGAACTAAATTAAAAACTAAAGTAAAGTCATGGGCAGATTACAAAGTAGTAGAGGACAAAGTAAAGGTAGAAGCAAGAAAGCGTAGAATCTTTGATACAAGGCCAAACTGACGCTAAATGTAGTTGATTTTACAACCTAATAAAAGAAAACTCATTCGGAGACAATGCAAGAAAAATTACAAGTAAACAAAAAAGACAATTAAAAATCCACTAATATGAATATGAGAAATTTGACTTATATTCTCATGATGTGATAATCATAAATCTTAAGACTCTTGATTTAGTAGTTATAAACAGTTTATAAATTAATTATAAAAACGAAAACCAACATGTGATATCAATTGTGAAATTTGTGATTATTCGTAAATTAACTTGCACAAATTTACTTAAGTAAAATAAATGTTGTCTAAATTAGCAAAATATGTTAATTTAGCAAGTGACAATGTCAGAAACACATGGCAAGCAAACATAACTAGTAGTAAATAAAAAACGTAAACAAAGCAAGACATGGATAGATTACAAACACATGAATGAGTATTTTGACTCATTCTCCTATTATGTGATAATAATAAATTTAGAAATCCTATATTTAGTCCTTATAAATAATTTATAAATTGATTAAAGGAGCGAAAACTAACATGTGCTATCAAGTTATGAAATTTATTATTATTCATGAATTAACTTGCATAAATTTGTATAAAAAAATAAATGTTACCCAAATTAACTAAAAGCGTTAAATTAGCCAACAACAATATCGCAAATATAGGGCTGACAATTGATAGGATAAAATAGGATTTGAACTCTATTCTAACTTTATCTACGGGTTGAAATTTTTTTAAAATTTTATTCTATCTTACTCACGAGTTGAGAATTTTTTAACCCTAACCCTATCCGCACTCTAAAGTTCTAAATCCTACCCTATTCGATCATACCCGCAGAAAATAAAAAAAAATTTCAAACAAATATAAAATTCAACCATTCCGAATTTCATATATATTAATAAAATAAAAAATAAAAAACTAAGTTCAAATTAAAATTAAAAACAATAAAATTTTAAAAAAAAATCTAACATAAAATTACAAATAATACGATCATCAACTAATTTAGTGGTTATTTCAAATTTTTATAAGAGGAAGATTGTGAGTTCAACATTCACTTTCTTCACTACATACATAACTTTTACATATATATTATATAATGGTGGAAACTCAAGTGCAGTCGACTTCACGTGAAGTTGATACTTGAGAGTCGTTAGATGATTTGACTGATTTGACTAAATTTTCATATTAGAAGTGCGGGTAGGGTAGGGTAGAGTATATCCTGAACCCGTACCCGCAGGCAAACTCGCACCGTATCTTATCTTACCTACAGCCGGATTGAATATCCGCAGGTAAGGTATATATTGCCAGCCCTATGCAAACACAATAAAAACTAGAAGTAAGGTGGAGCAGAGCCACCAGTGGACTGCCAATTTGAGACTAAATCTAGTTAATTTTACTGTCCAAAAAAAAAAAATCATCAAGAGACAAAAAAAAATTATATATATATATATATATATATATGACATAAAAGCTACCATGTGAGATTTGTGAATTAATTTATCTGAATTTGTATAAATAAAATATATGTTGACCAAACTAGCAAAACGTTAAAAGTGCAAGTGACAATATCATAAACACATGCATATGGTAGGCAAACAAAACTATCTAGAACTGTATAAAAAACAAAAGTAGAGGACGACATGAATAGATTACAAAGTTACAGAGACAGAATAAGATAGAGTCAAAATGAAGACAAAACTAACACAGAACAGAGCCGCTAGTGAAAGGCCAAATTAAAATTAAATGTAGTGATTTTTCAGAGAAATAAAAGAAAAATGATCAAGAGACAATACAAATCATATATATTCCAAAATCTGCTTACATGAATATGAGTATTTTACTATTTTGACCCGTACTCTTATAATCTGATAATCATAAATTTTAAGATTCTCTTTTTATTGTTATAAATAGTTTAAAAATTGATTAAAGAAATAAAAACTAACATGTGATATCAAATTATGAAATTCATGATCATTCGTAAATTAACTTGCAAAATTTTCATAAATAAAATAAACGTTGCCCAAATGAACAAAATACGTTAAATTACCAAGTGACAATATCACAAACATTTGGTAGACAAAATGCAAACAGACCTAAATAAAATAAAAAACAGAACAAAGCAGGTACAAATTACAAAGTGACGGAGGTGGAGCAACACAGGGACAAAGTAAAGATAGAAGTAAGATGGAGTAGAACTAAAAGGACAAATCGATGTTAAATATAGTTGATTTTGTAGTCTAATAAAAGAAAAATAATCAAGAGACAAGAAAAATTATAAGGAGAAAACAACCTCTCTCTTTCTACATACACACATACATACATATATATCCAAATCTATCAACATTTATGTGATAATTTTGACTCATACTCCTATTATGTAACAATTATAGATTTTAAAATTTTTTATTATTTGTTAAAATAGTTTATAAATTGATAAAAAAAAATAAAAACTAACATATGGTATCAAATTGTGTAATTTTTTATTAATAATAAATTAAATTACACGAATTTGTATAAATAAAAGAAATACTGCCCAAATGAACAAAAATATTAAATTTATGAGTAACAATATCACAAATATTTGGTAGACAAAATATAATAATAAAAAAAAAAAAGTAGAGCAAGACATGAATAGATTACAAAGTCGCAGAGATAGAGCAAGATAGTGACAAACTGAAGGTAGAAGCAAAGCCACCGATGAACAAGAAAACGAAGGCTAAATCTAGTTGGTTTTGTAGCTCAATAAAAGAAAATCAATCAAGCGACGAAAAAAAATCATAAGGAAAAAGTAAAAACAACTTCTCTCTTCCTCTTTATATATACTAGTGTATATTGCCGTGCACTATATAGGATAATACATAAAAGTATATAAAGTTATTTATTAAAAAAAATTAAACAAAAACTATATATAATAATTATCACTATAAATATTTTATAAAGTTATAATAATTAAAATCAAAGTTTAATAATTTTTAATATTAAAAATATTAAAAATAATTAGTATTTGTCTTAATTAATTTAGATTAGTTAATTGGTTATTTCACTCGTCCATTTAAGTAGGTATTAAGGATTTGAATCTCACATTATATAAGTAGTAACTCATTGGCTAACAGCAGACTTTTAATCAATGGAGTTTCAATTTGTGCTGAATTAGTCCTCAACCTACTGAGTTGAAAAATACCGTGAAAAAAAATTTAGTATATATCTTTAAAGTAGGACAATTTCTCATTGATAACAATATTTATGGATATTTGTTTTTGTTGAAATTTACCTGCAACAATTTTATTTGTTGGTATTCATTATTGAAGTCAAAACAATATGGTCAACGTTGTTACTAGTTAAAATTTCACATTTTATAACATAATTTTCAAGTTTTCAAATTTATAGACTCATGCCGTTACAAAAGCTACTAAATTAATTAATATTCCTTGGTAATATTACCAAAATACCATCGTTGAGTATCAATTTGTGTAAAAAAAAACCATAATAACTTTTGTTATTCAATATATAATTTATTCTATTAAAAACAAATTATTAAATATATTTTTTCTCAATTTCTTACACTATTTTATTTGACAATATTTGTCATTAAAAAATAAATGACTATATTATTCTATAATATGATATGCAAAATAATTTTTATTTAAAATTAATTCTGATTAGTAAAATAAAATTTTAAATAATTTTTTATTTTCTTACATATTTAAATTTGAATTTAGAATTGAATAACTCACTCTTTTTTAATTTCAATAACAAAACAAAGTTAATTAGGTATAAAATATTCACCATTTAATCATTTCAATCATTTAAATTTTAATTACCATAAATTGAATTAAAAATTAATTATAACTTAATAATCGATAATATATATATATATATTAGTATGTAAATAATAATATCTATTATATAATTTATTTATTTTTATAAATTTTATAGTATGTAAAAATAGTGATCTTATTTTTATTCATTTAAAAAATTGTTCATAATTATTTTATTATATAATTAACTTAATTAATAACTTTTATTATTATTTTTCTACTAAAAAAATTAGTTTATACTATTTATATATTTTTTTAATACTAATAAGTAAGTAGATATTTGTACTATTATATTTATTGTTTTAGATGATGGCTTAAATTTTTTATTTCATATGTTAAATAATATAAATTTTATTTTAAATATTAAATTCATTAATTTACCTATATTAAGAGGGAAAAAATTATGCAATAAATCATACGTTATAAAGACTAGTTGATTTACACAAATTATTTTTATAAAAAATAAAAAATTTATTCATTATACATAACAATCCTGTGTATATATATATATATATAAGAGGATCTATTTTAATTATTTGAATGATTATTGTTATTCACTTTTTATTGCATTAGTGAATAATATTTAAACTAAAAGAGGGAAAACAAAATTAAAAAATTTTATTAATTTGAATTGAAAAATATCTTGTAAGTATATCTACATTTTATATATACTAAATGTAATAAAATTTAATAGTATAATATTTGTTATAGCAATGCTCAAAACATTAGTCCAAAACATACTTGGACCCAATAAGACTCTCAAACAAGCAAGATCATCCTAGACCTATTGTTAAGGTCCCAAATACGACTTAGGTTTATTACTTTATAGCCCAATGCATATGAAGTCCATGTGTTGTGGTGTGCCATCTGAAATCGGCTCAAATGAATTTTCGTTGCTAGTTAGATATGGTAATGAATACTTATGCGGGTGCGGCGGCGAGCCCTTTCTTCGTCCCTCACTCCCGTTTAAAAAATTACTTCCTATCCTGTCTTCATCTTCGTTTCAAGTCTCTATGTAATTATTCTCTTAAGGAACGTAGATGTCCACAGGTAATTATGAATACTCTTTGAAAATTTTGGAAAAAAATTAACGAAAAAAGACATAATATAATAATCATAAACGCTTAGAGTCACGGCCAAAACTCAAAAGAAGCTGTGTTCAAGAATCAAGAAGAAATAAACTAGGAAATTCAATAATATCATCCGGATTCTAAGTTCCTAAGGATGCTAATACTTCTGAGTTTCAAAGGAAAGTGAGATGCCAAAACTATTCAGAAGTGAATAGCCACTAGTCCCGCTCATCTAATTGAAACTGAGATTCATTGAAAACTCTGAGATTTATTGTATCTTTCTTTTCTTTTTAATCCTACTTGTTTTTTGTTGCTTGGGGACAAGCAACAGTTTAAGTTTGGTATTCTGATGAGCGGATATTTTATACGCTTTTTGGCATCATTTTCATATAGTTTTTGTTATGTTTTGTTTAAGTTTTATTATATTTTCATAGGTTTTACTACAAAATTCATATTTTTTGGATTTTACTTTAAGTTTGTGTGTTTTATGATGATTTCAGATATTTTCTGGCTAAAATTGAAGAGTTTTGGCAAAGTCCGATTCAGAGGCAAGGAAAGCATAGCATATGCTGTCAGATTCTGACCTCTGTGCACTCAAACGAGAATTTCTGGAGATACAGAGGTCCAAATGACGCGTTCTCAACGCGAGCAGGGAATATTAAGGGGTTGCGTATACGACCACATGCATGTGACGTGACCAACCCTTTCGGGTTTGGTATCTCGCGTACCCGAGCAAGAGTATGCATACGCGAGCAAGGTAAAACGAGCTCCCGCATACGCGAGCAAGGTGCATGCGTACACGGCGCCCCTGTTTCCAGCAAAGTTAATTTTGTGTTTTTAAAACTTAATTTTGAACCTCTAAACATCTATTTTTATTCTTTTAGCCTCTAGATCTTAGTGGTATGCCTAGTAATGAGATGAAGCTAGGAAAAGGTGGTAACTTGATGGTGAAGTAAGATTGAAAAAGGATGAATTATGTATGAAAAGTGTGAAGATATGAAGTATATGTGATGTCATGGCTATAATGAATGCTTATCCAATGATTATGAATGCTTATGTGGTTTATGCACTCAATTTTATCTGAGATACGAGTTTTCCTGGGTAAAGAGCAGCGGCTTGCCACCATGTGCTCCAGGTTGAGACTCAATACTTTGTTGACCCTACGTCGTAAGGGTGACCGGGCACGTATAAATGTTTGGGAAGGATACCCCCAATGAGAAAATTTTATATATGAGAAAAAGCTATGCATAGACTCTTGGGGATGCGCGACGGGGGACAGTCCAGGGTTTAGCAGCTGGACTTGTCGGGTTGGCTTGATGACCGACAGATGAGACTCATCAGCCATTGGTCAGGCATGCATCATATGCATATGTTTGAATTACTTGTTTATGCTCTAATTGGGAATGCCTATGTGACTTTCACAGATTTAATTGTATACATGCTATCTGATGCGTGAGCATCTTTCCTATCTTTTCCGAGTGAAATTGCATCTAAATTGTTGAATTTAATAAAGAATTAATTATATTTTAGCCACTATGGATGCTATTTTGAGTTTTGTGCAATACTATTTATTTTAGGTAGCATTCGGATGGATTTGATGAAGTTTCTGCAGAGAAAGAGAAGAAGCCAAGGAGATGACCAGCGAATACCGACGCGGACGCATGGCTCACGCGACCGCGCGGAATGGAGGAAATCGCAATGACGCGATCGTGTGCCTGACGCGAATGCGTGGACTGGAATATGCACAAATGACGCGAACGCGAATACCGACAAATACCGACGCGGACGCATGGCTCACGCGACCGCGCGGACGACGCGGACGCATCACATGAGCGATCTGCAGAATTGACAGAAAACGCTTGGGGCAATTTCTGGGCTGTTTTAACTCAGTTTTCAGCCCAGAAAATACAGATTAGAAGTTGCAGAATGGACGAAACAAGTGGTCCCCACCCATCCATTGAAGACTTGATTATTTAAATTAATTCGAATTTAAATTCAAATATTATTTTAGGAAAAGATATTATTTTAATTTTAATTGTAGAAATTTGATTTTTAAATTATTAGGATTAGTTATAAAAGGGATCCCAATAGGGTGGTTCCAGACAACATTCCACAACATTATTCCATACAAATTTACATTCCATATTCCATGAGCAACTAATCCTCCATTGTTAAGGTTAGGAGCTCTGTCTATTGTATGGATTGATAATATTATTTTTCTATTTTAAGTCATGTTTTGATTTATATTTTAATAATTGTTTTCGTTCTTTATTTTATGAATTTGGGTGGAACGGAAGTATGACCCATGTTCTATTTGAATTCTTATATAACTTGGAAAAGCTCTTTACTTGAACAATAGCTTGAAAACATATTATCCTGAATTTCTAATTGTTTGTATTTAACGGGATACGTGACATATAATCCCTTTATTTTTGGATAATTAGGATTCTTGTGGCATATAAACTAGAATTTGATCATCACCCTCTAATTGGAATTAATTGACCAAGGAATTGGTTGTTGATGAATTTTAGGAGAGACTAGGAAGGTCTAAAGAATTAGGGTCTAGTCACAAATAGTTTGCCATGAATTAAATCTTGCATAATTAAAATAGTTAATAAGAAAAGTCAATCCAGAAAATAGATAACTCTGAAGCCTTAACTACCTTCTCCATATATTATTCCCAACTTAATTACTTGCCCTTCTTTAATATTTTTGCTATTGTTTAATGTCTTTGAACTCCCAACACTATTTTCTATCTGTCTAACTAATCCTATCAAATGCTATTGTTGCTTAATCCATCAATCCTCGTGGGATCGACCCTTACTCACGTAAGGTATTACTTGATACGATCCGGTGCACTTATCGGTAAGTTAAGAGTTTATAAATACTGCACCAAATTTTTGGCGCCGTTGCCAGGGATTAATTGTGATTAACAACTATTCGTTGTTTGATTGCTTAGATCAAATAATTTTTTTATTATATTTTTTATTTTATTATTAATTTTTATTTTGCATTTTTTTACGTTAATTTTTTTCTTTTCTTTTACGTTAATTTTTTTTTCTTTACGTTATTTACTTTCTTTTCCTTCTAGTTTATATCCCCCTCCCCTGTTTCGTTTTTCGTTCTTTTTTTATTTTTATTATATAAAAAAAATTTAATAAATAATTAATACTAATAATTTTTCTTAATTTCTGAAATTAAGTTTGGTGTCCCTTAGTTAGTCTTATTTTAATTTTTCTTATTTAATTAATAATTTCAAAAAATTTTAGTAATAATTTTTCTAGTAATTTTTGAATTTTAGTGTTTGTTTGTTTTATTCAATATTTTTATCTCTTTATTCAGGTTACCTCACAGGGACTTCTCTGCACTCTGACGTAGAGAGTCCCATTTTTTTTCTTGTTTTCTGCTTGTGTATGCGCAGGAATAGAGACAAAGAACATCTTTTAGACTTTGATCCTGAACCTGAAAGAACTTTCAGGCGACGTTTACAACAAGCAAGACTTTGCAAGGCTGCAGAATCCACTATGGCAAATAATAATGCTAATGCCAATGTGGTAAATCTGAATGGGGATGATCAACAGAGGAGAGTGCTTGGCTCTTATTCTGCCCCTACTGCGGATCTTTATGGAAAAAGTATTGTGGTGCCTCCTATAAATGCAAACAACTTTGAGTTGAAGCCACAATTGATCACCTTGGTGCAACAGAATTGCCAGTATCATGGACTTCCTCATGAAGATCCAAATCAGTTCATATCTGATTTTCTGCAGATATGTGATACTGTGAAGACAAATGGAATGAATCCAGAGGTGTACAGACTCATGCTTTTTTCGTTTGCTCTGAGGGATAAAGCAAAGCTATGGCTAGATTCCCAACCAAAGGAGAGTCTGAATACTTGGGAAAAGGTCGTTACTGAATTTCTCACTAAATTTTCCCACCAAAGAAGCTGACTAAGCTTAGGTTGGAGGTTCAGACTTTCAGACAGAAGGAGGGTGAAACTCTTTATGAAGCTTGGGAGAGATACAAGCTACTGACTAGGCAATGCCCTCCAAACATGTTCTCCAAATGGACCCAACTGGATATCTTTTATGAAGGATTGGGTGAGATGTCCAAGATGAGCTTAGATACTTCTGCAGGCGGTTCATTGCACAAGAAGAAGACACCAGAGGAGACTATTGAGCTGATTGAATTAGTTGCAAGCAACCAATATCTCTACTCATCTAACAGGAATCCTGTGAACTCTGAGACCTCTCAAAAGAGAGGTGTGTTGGAAGTAGAAGCTGTTAATGCTCTTCTTGCTCAGAACAAGCTTATGTCTCAGCAGATAAATCTACTTACTCAACAGATGGGTGGCATGCAAGTCTCAGCTATCAACACTCAAAATTCACCCCAAGATACCTCCTATGACATGACAGGTAACTTTATGCAAAATGATAATTATGATTATGCTCAACCCTCTTCTGAACAGGTGAATTACATGGGGAGTGGCCCTAGGAATCCCAACAATGATCCATATTCTAAGACATACAACCAGGGATGGAGAAATCACCTAAACTTTGGGTGGAGGGACCAACCTCAGAGATCTCAGAACTTCAACAATAGTTCTCAGGGCAGTCTCCAACAGAACAATGATTTGGAAGCAATATTGACAGGTTTTAGACAGGAAACCAGAGCATCCATCAAAAACCTGGAGATTCAAATGGGTCAATTAGCCACAAAGGTTGATGAAATTGATCAGAGGACCACTAATAGCCTTCCTGGTGACACAATTCCAAATCCAAGAGAGGAATGCAAGGCTATCACCGTAATAAGTGAACAAGTGGCGAGTACGGAAGCATAAGTTATACAGGAAACCAGAGCCTCTATTAGAAACTTAGAGGTACTAGTGGGCCAACTGAGCAAGCAATTACTTGAGAGGTCTGCAAGTACATTTCAAGGTGATACAGTGGTGAACCCAGGAGAAGATTGCAAGGGTATTCAATTGAGAAGTGGTAAAGTAGCTGGCTCTGAGACCAAGGTCAATGAAGATATGGTTGAAAAAGAAACTCCAGATGAGAAGAAGGAAGAAGTAGAGCACGCCCCTCCAAAGCGTGCAGACAACCCATTCCCAGACTCTCTTGACACTTATCCTACACTGCCAAAGGCTCCTGAGTACAAGCCTAAGATGCCGTATCCTCAGAGACTTCAAAAGGAGACCAAGGACAAGCAATTTTCAAAGTTCTTGGAAATCTTCAGAAAGTTACAAATCAATATTCCTTTTACTGAGGTTTTGGAGCAAATGCCTATCTATGTCAAGTTCATGAAGGAGCTGTTGTCAAAGAAAAAGCGTTTAAAGGGAGATGAGACAGTAGTCCTGACTAAGGAATGTAGTGCTGTCATTCAGAATAACTTGCTAAGGAAGATGCCAGATCCAGGGAGCTTTCAAATTCCATGCACCATTGGGAGCACAACCTTTGAGAAAGCCCTATGTGATCTAGGGGCAAGCATAAATCTAATGCCCTTATCTGTGATGAAGAAGATGCAAATCCAAGAGGCACAACCCACAAAGATAGCATTACAGATGGCAGACAAATCTATGAAGCCTGCATACGGATTAGTGGAAAATATCTTGGTTAAAGTGGGTAAGTTCTTCCTCCCAGCAGACTTTGTGATTCTTGACACAGGGGAGGATGAGAATGCCTCTATAATTCTAGGAAGACCATTCCTAGCCACTGGAAGAGCTCTGATTGATGTAGAAGTGGGTGAATTAGTGCTTAGAGTGCATAATGAGCAACTGGTCTTTCATGTCTTCAAAGATGTACATTCAACAGGTGAAGAAGAGAGGTGCATGCAGGCTGAGCTTATTAATCCAAACCTTCAAGAACCCCCTGATGATGCACATCAGAATTTGCAACTCAAACCTCCTGTGGTGACAACCGATAAAATTCCACCTAACATCAAACCTAAGTTTGGTGTTGGAACTGCATCATCCACCAAGGAGGAGGTCCCCAAAAAGAAAAAAAATACCCAAAGGATGGAGAAACAAAAAGTCCCCACTGAAGGTTTCTCTCCAGGAATGAAGGTGGTGTTGACTAGCAATCCAGCATGGGTTTATACAGTAATCAGAATCCTCTCTCTGGAGCATATTGAGCTACGTTATGGAGACACAGGAAAGAAGTTCAAAGTAAGGGGTGAAGAGCTGAGCCCCTATGATCCTCCTCCTTAGAGGAGCTGACTGTCAAGCTAGTGACGATAAAGAAGCTCTTGTCGGGAGGCAACCCGATAATTTCGTATCCTTAGCTATTTTTCGTAGTAGTAGTTTTCTTAGTTATTTTATTTTATTTTATTTTTATTGAGTTCTTACTAATTTTCTGATCATGCAGCTATGTTCTTCCAGGAACCGAACACCTCAAGCTATATTTCAAAAAAAAAAAATTACACGACGCGACCGCCCCATTGACGCGTCCGCGCCGCAAGTGATTGGAGAACATAATAACACGAACAGAGAGTCACGCAAGAGCGTGGCTGGAGGCGTGCCCGTGGCACAAATCGCCCCACGCGACCTCGTCGCTGACGCATCCGCGTCAGGTGGGAACATTGACCTCCCACGCGACCGCGTCACTCACGCGGCCGCATGCCCTGGAATTCGACGTGAAAATGGTGCACGACCGAAAGTTGTGCTAGAGTGGTGCTGGATTGGCGCTGAACGAACAATTCTTCCCACGTGGACGCATGGCTCACGCGTCCGCATCATATCCTTCTAATGGCCACTCACGCGATCGCCTGCCCCACGCGATCGCATCACCCAAGATTTGGCAAAAAAATAAAATTTCACACAGAGAGTTGTGCGAACGCGAGGCTGCCCTTGCGCCCGTAGCATAAAACGGGTCACGCGACCGCGTGATCGATGCGACCGCGTCAATCAGTATAAGCGCAATTCGCGCGACCGCGTGCTCCACGCGGCCGCGTCGCTTGCGCCGCACAGCTTTCCTGATTTGCCAACTATCTTATCTTTCTTTTCTCCCAATCCTAATTCTCTCTTGTTCTTTTACCTGTATATTCTTCTTTCCTCTCACTATTTATTTTTATTTTTAGTTCTTCTTTGCTTGAGGACAAGAAAACCTTTAAGTTTGGTGTTGACGCTTCGCTTATAGGTTTTCTGTCTATTCTTATGGCACCAAAAGGGAGGCGAATCATCTTCACGGAGGAGCACAACCTGAAAAATAAAATGTCCGCTAGGATAACTAAGGTGGTTGAGTTCCTTTCATTCTATATTCCTTCCCGCTTTTACTATGTTATGTTCTGGTTTTCTGCTATTTTGCTTTGTCTGCTGCATGATCCTTTATTAGTTAGAATCTTAGGACTAGTTTAGTTCTCCTTATTTCTTTAATTCTAAAAAGATGTCTCATGTATTACTCACTGAGCTTAAATTTAAATAAAAAAATATACAGGAGTGATATATTGCATGAGAAAGTGGGTCTATATTGAAGAATAGTCTTATTTACTTAAAAGTGGTGGTATTTCCTGTGATTCTGAATGCATGACATAAATAGTGCATAATTTTGATAGTGAAGTTTAGGAATGTTAAAATTGTTGGCTCTTGAAAGAATAATAATAATAAAAAAGAGAATTGTTATTGATAATCTGAAAAATCATAAAATTGATTCTTGAAGCAAGAAAAAGCAGTGAAAAACACAAAGCTTTCGGAAAAAAATATAAAAAAAATACAAAGAGAGAAAAAGAAAAAGCAAGCAGAAAAAGCCAAAAACCTTTTAAACTAAAAGGCAAAGGGTAAAAAGGATCCAAGAATTTGAGCATTAATGGATAGGAGGGCCCAAAGGAATAAAATCCTGGCCTAAGCGGCTAAATCAACCTGTCCCTAACCATGTGCTTATGGCGTGAAGGTGTCAAGTGAAAAGCTTGAAACTGAGCGGTTAAAGTCGTGATCCAAAGCAAAAAGAGTGTGCTTAAGAACTCTGGGCACCTCTAACTGGGGACTCTAGCAAAGCTGAGTCACAATCTGAAAAGGTTCACCCAGTTATGTGTTTGTAGCATTGATGTATCTGGTGGTAATACTGGAAAACAAAATGCTTAGGGTCACAGCCAAGACTCATAAAGTAACTGTGTTCAAGAATCAACATACTGAACTAGGAGAATCAATAACACTATCTGAATTCAGAGTTTCTATGGATGCCAATCATTCTGAACTTCAAAGGATAAAGTGAGATGCCAAAATTGTTCAGGATTGCAGTTGTAAACCCCACAATAAGAGAAGACATGGGCTTAATCGAACTCTCATTCTCATGCAAATTCACATCCTAAACTTATATTAGTTTTGGTTGCTTGAGGACAAGCAACAGTTTAAGTTTGGTGTTGTGATGCGTGAGCATCTTTTCTATCTTTTCCTAGTGAAATTGCATCTAAATTGTTGAATTTAATAAAGAATTAATTATATTTTAGCCACTATGGATGCTATTTTGAGTTTTGTGCAATACTGTTTATTTTAGATAGCATTCGGATGGATTTGATGAAGTTTCTGCAGAGAAAGAGAAGAAGCCAAGGAGATGACCAGCGAATACCGACGCGGACGCATGGCTCACGCGACCGCGCGGAATGGAGGAAATCGCAATGACGTGATCGCGTGCCTGATGCGAATGCTGGAATCTGCACAAATGACGTGAACGCGTAGACGACGCGGACGCGTCACATGAGCGATCTGTAGAATTGACAGAAAATGCTGGGGACAATTTCTGGGCTGTTTTAACTCAGTTTTCAGCCCAGAAAATACAGATTAGAAGCTGCAGAATGGACGAAATAAGTGGTTCCCACCCATCCATTGAAGACTTGATTATTTAAATTAATTCGAATTTAAATTCAAATATTATTTTAGGAAAAGATATTATTTTAATTTTAATTGTAGAAATTTGATTTTTAAATTATTAGGATTAGTTATAAAAGGGATCCCAATAGGGTGGTTCCAGACAACATTCCACAACATTATTCCATACAAATTTACATTCCATATTCCATGAGCAACTAATCCTCCATTGTTAAGGTTAGGAGCTCTGTCTATTGTATGGATTGATAATATTATTTTTCTATTTTAATTCATGTTTTGATTTATATTTCAATAATTGTTTTCATTCTTTATTTTATGAATTTGGGTAGAACGGAAGTATGACCCATGTTCTATTTGAATTCTTGTATAACTTGGAAAAGCTCTTTACTTGAACAATAGCTTGAAAACATATTATCCTGAATTTCTAATTGTTTGTATTTAACGGGATACGTGACATATAATCTCTTTATTTTTGGATAATTAGGATTCTTATGGCATATAAACTAGAATTTGATCATCACCCTCTAATTGGAATTAATTGACCAAGGAATTGGCTGTTGATGAATTTTAGTGGAGACTAGGAAGGTCTAAGAAATTAAGGTCTAGTCACAAATAGTTTGCCATGAATTAAATCTTGCATAATTAAAATAGTTAATAAGAAAAGTTAATCCAGAAAATAGATAACTCTGAAGCTTTAACTACCTTCTCCATATATTATTTCCAACTTAATTACTTGCCCTTCTTTAATATTTTTGCTATTGTTTAATATCTTTGAACTCCCAACACTATTTTCTGTCTGTCTAACTAATCCTATCAAACGCTATTGTTGCTTAATCCATCAATTCTCGTGGGATCGACCCTTACTCACGTAAGGTATTACTTGGTACGACCCGGTGCACTTGCCGGTAAGTTAGTGGGTTATAAATACTGCACCACTATCTACATTACTTGTATCCTAATTGTGTTTATTTTTGTCTGCTTGCTTGTCTGTGCGATTCCACGGGTGTTGGAGGTTTTGGAGGGAAGTGGATGATGAAGAGTTAGGTTTAAGGTTTGGTTAAGTTAGAAACCCTTAGAGAATTACCCTGATTTATGGTTTTTGGCTTAGTTCCTTAAGTTTTATAATTTGAATGTCGTAGTTCTAGGATTGTCTCTGACTTTTTCGGGACCTTATATCTTATGTATGCGGCACCATTACCATGCTAAGATCTCCCGGTTCTCATTCCATACAGATATTTGTGTTTTTCAAATGCAGGTTGAGAGGCACCTCGTTAGGTGTATGGAGTTTCTGCAGAGAAGTGGATCTTTTGGGACATTATATTGTATATTGTTTATATATATATATATATATATGATCATATGTATAGAACTCTCTTAATGACTTGTTTTACTTTTGTACCTCATAGAGGTGTGTCGAGAACTAGGTTTCTTTTGTGTATTTTGGGTTATGAGTTTTATATATATGTATCTAAATATCCTTCGGCTAGCCTTAGTTTCGTAAGTTGAGTTACCTTAACTTTCTTCGTACGCGAGTTAATCTTACTTCCTGAGCGTTGCAGTTTTAATTTTGTGATTTTACTGGGTGTGTGTGTATACCTTAACTTTCTTCGTACGCGAGTTAATCTTACTTCCTGAGCGTTGCACTTTTAATTTTGCGATTTTGCTTTACCTGTGTGTGTGTGTGTTCCTTAACTTTCTTCGTACGCGAGTTAATCTTACTTACTGAGCGTTGCACTTTTAATTTTGCGATTTTGCTTTACCTATCCTTCAAGGCTCATCGTATATTACATCTTTTCAATTATTATATGTATACATATTTTATTAATAGAGGTCATTGACGTTAGGATTTTTGCTAGTAAAGAATTTTACAAAAATAGTCGCGTTGTAGATATGGATTCTAAATCAACAGAAATCCCTTCGTACAAACGTTTTGGTTGTCACAAGTAACAAACCCCTAAATAAATTGATAACCGAAGTATTCAAATCTCGGGTCGTCTTCTCAAGGAACTGCAGGAAAGTATGTTCTTATTATTGGTTATGGAGATTGTAAATTGGGGTTTTGAGAATGAGGAGCGAATGGTTTAATTAGCAAATAAAGTAAATGAAGAACAAGCAATTTAAATGGCAAGTAAAATAAATAAATGGCTGTAAATAAACTTTTGGCAAGGTATGAGAAATTGGAGGTCCTATTCTAGTTATCCTTATCAATGATGATGAGAATTGAATCTTAATTCCACTTTGTTAACCTTTACTAAGGTAAAGGAAGGTCAAGGGATTAATTGGTTTGATCTTCGGATCCTATTTATTTCCTAAGAAAAGATTGAGATTATTGAAGTTCAATTTAATTAACAAAGATAACAATTATCAATCATGTTTGAGTTTGATAACTCCTGAGTTACTGATTTCTTAACCAAGACCAAAAGGAGAAAAGTAAATCTACTGGAATAAAAAATGTCTTCAGATTGGGAATAACAATAATGTAAATAAAAGAAAGCAATATTAAACTGAAATACCTCAAGTAACATTAATTCAAAAGAGTAATCTGTAACATGGAAGAATTCATAAATTAAATTGCAAAAGTAAATAAAAGGGAATATTGAACCTGATAAAGAGATAATCCTGAAAGCGAATAAAATCCTAAATCTAAATCCTAATCCTAAAGAGGAAAGAGAGAGGAGAGAACCTCTCTCAAAACTAAATCTAAATCATGAAAACTAACTAAAGTGGAGACTCTCCTTGAATGGATGCATTCTCCCACTTCATAACCTCTGGTCTATGCCTTCTGGACTTGGATTTGGGCCAAAAAGGGCTTCAGAATTCGCTGGGAGTGTTTTCTGCAATTTCTGGTGTGTAGCCTCTGTCACGCGTCCGCATGGGTCATGTGGTCGTGTCATTCGGAGTTTTCCCTGTCACGCGGCCGCGTCAGTCATACGACCGCGTCATATGTGTTTCGCTCGAGGCGCGCGATAGCGTCAGTCACGCGTTCGCGTCGCGCTCTCTTCGCACTGGCATGCGGCCGCGTCGTCCATGCGATCGCGTGGCTGCCAGTTTCTTCACAAACTCCGTTTTATGCTTTCCTTCAATTTTTGTATGTTTCCTTTCCATCCTTTGAGTCATTCCTGCCTTAGAAGATCTGAAACTACTCAACTCACGGCATCGAATGAAAATAAAGGTAATTAAAATAATTAATTTTAAGGCATTGGAAACATATTTTTCACATACATCACATAATAAGGAAGGGAGAGTAAAACCATGCAATTAATATGAATAAGTGGGTGAAAGATTGAATAAATCACCAAACTAAGCACAAAATATATCACAAAATATGGGTTTATCAGTCATAATACCACACCACCTCTGTTTTACCACTTAAGCGTAAAACTCTGTGTGGTAGGGTGTTACATAAGGTGGCGTGATAGAGGAATTTCTTATTGGTATAGGATTATACCAAGGATCATCTTTAAGTCCATACTTTTCACGTTAGTCTTGAAAATACTCACAGAGCATATCCAAGAGCCTGTGTGATAGTGCATGCTTTTTGCCGATGATATTGTCTTTATGGGAGAGTTAAGCAAAGACCTAAATAAGAAGTTGGATTTATGGAGAGAAGTTCTAGAAGTGCATGGTCTGCGGATAAGCCGTAGCAAGATGGAATATATGGAATGTAAGTTCGATCGCCAAAGGGAAATCCTAATACAAAGGTGAAGATTAGAGAAAACATCTTACAAAAAGTTAAAAGTTTTAAGTATCTTAGGTGCATCATACAGGATAATGGAGATATTGAACAAGATGTAAATCATAGGATCCAAGCAGGTTAGTCAAAATGGCGGAGTGCATCTGATTTTATATGTGAAAAAAAAGTGTCTTTAAAACTTAAAGGTAAATTCTATCGCGCTGCTATCAGACCGACTATGCTTTATGATACAGAGTGTTGGGCGGCCAAAAAGGAGCACGAACTTAAGTTAAGTGTGGCAGAGATGAAGATGTTGAGATGGATGAGTGGTCATACATAATTGGATAGAATAAGAAACTAAAATATAAGAGAGAGAGAGAGAGAGAGAGTTGGAATGTGGAAAAGATGGTAGAATCGCGTCTCACGTGGTTTGGAAATGTGAGAAGGATACCGACAAAGCACATAGTTAGAAGGGTGGATGAGATGGAAGATGGAGACCTAGGAAGACCATCCATAAGGTGGTCAAACAAGATCTACATGTAAACGGTCTCTCTATAGACATAATACATGATAGAACTCAATGACATCGTTTGATCCATGTAGTCGACCCCACCTAATGAGACAAGGTTTCGTTGTTGTATCATCAACTTTTTAGTTATAAATAGTTTCTAAATAATTATAGAAACAGAAATTAACCTGTGTTATCAAATTCTGAAATTTGGGATTATTGATAAATTAACTTGCACAAATTTACAAAAATAAAATAAATTTTGTCCAAAAGAGCAAAATACGTTAAATTAGCAAGTGACAATCACATATTTGGTAGGCTAAACGCAATTAGAACTAAACAAAAAGCAAAAGCAACTTAAGACATGGGCAGATTATAAAGTGGTGGAGGTGGAGCAAGACAGGAGCAAAATGAAGGCAAAAACAAAGTGGACCAATACCGTTGGTGGAAGGAGAAGGAGGACAAACCAACAAGGCTAATTTCGCAGCCCAATGAAAGAAAATCCTTCAAGAGACAACAAAATTCATAAATTGATATATGAAAGTGTGTTTCGATGAAACTTGACAGTTGGAATTAGGTTTATATTATCATCCACAACATTATTTTTTATGTCAGTTAATTAAAATCATAAAGATTCATATTTGATATTTGTCGATATTTACCCACAGAAAGGCCAAGTCACTATATTATATATTGACTATGTAAATTAATGTTTAAGACTTTTGTTTATTTTATCAAAAATAGATATTTATTATGAATAAAATTACAAGTAACAGCAGAAGTGATATTAACTGGAGGACAAAATGCCCAAGGAAGAAACAGTAACATAGACACTAATCTAGGAAATGCTCTGCCAATAGCATCAGCTTTGAAACATAAAGACATACAATGGGGAAGAGTATAAAAATGTAACATCCAAACTAATCCATGACCATGCAAAACCAGTCGATCTGCACAACCATACGCCTCTCGAATTCGTCATGAAGTTCCCAGCCATCAAGCCCAGAACCTGCCTTCATAATCTCTTAAGATGCCTCCACAAATCAGCAGCATCCACAAGTCTAATCCCAATCCAAATTTTCAGGGAAGGGCTCCCTTGAGACATTTTTAGTTGTCTTTCCATCTGCAGCAACCGGATCATACGGCGAATCTTCTCCAAACTCAATTGGCATTGACTTCCAATGCAGACTTGGTTCCCACTCTGCTTCTTTGAGGACCTTCAGTATCTCTCTTGCAACTATCTCGCTTCCCTCAGCCGTCAGATGAATCCCATCGCTAAGGACAAATAACCAAACCAGCAAATCAAATAAAGGAAATGCAGAATTTGAACCCATTCTTTTCCAATTCTGGGAGGTATGAGAGCATACTTACTTGAAGCATACGTCTCGCCAGTCTTTCCTTTTCTGGATGGCAGACCAGATGTCAATGGCCTTGAGATTCATCTCACGACACAGCTCCAAACAGGCTTCTGAATATATTCGACACGATTCATTTGTCCTCAGTGGCCGACCCAGTAGATCACTGTGTTTCCAGTCCAACAACTTATTCATCAGATTTAAGATTAAAATAAAAACCCTGGAATTAAAATCAGGAAATAGAAAAGCAACCAGCCATACTTCAGAATTTTCACAAGTTGTCACAAGTAGATGAAATGCAGCATAGCTTTAAGTAAGGTTATATGCATCACTATCTAATCTTATCCTCTATATAAATATAGATATTGCCATTATGTGTATCTCTGCCTTTTCAATTCTGCAAAACTATATTGCAATTCAACTGCAGTCAGGACCTGTTTCCAAGAATTTGTGCTTCATTGACAGGAGGAGCACCAAGAAATATAATGCGAGTCTTCTTCGAAAGGCTCTGGCAATCATTGACATTCATGTCAAACTTTGGACAGATATATACACTAGCTGCACAGGAAAAAATTCCCATTTGTTTACCTTTAGATGGATAGCTATTTTGGTCATATTTTGAATGTATTCTTGGAGAGGTACATGTTGTCCGAGGCCACTTGGATGCACAAGAACTGAATCGTTGCCACCAAAGTACACAATTACAAGTGATGGTTGCTCATGGGCATTCTGAGTCGAAGAAGATAGCAAAAACAAAAGGGTGATTCTTTATTTGCAAGTCAGAGCATAAATCAATTAATCACTACATATAACTATTAAGGAGATCATTATTGTATAATGATTAACGAGAAAGTCTAGGGGACCAGCACTTTTATTAAAATCTGACCAGCACTTAACCAGCAAAAGAAAAGTGAGTAATCTCACACTATTAAAAATACTAATGATGGCTAATTGATAGCTACAAATCACAAAAACCTGGTGGCCCCCTAGCACTCCTCTCGTATAATATTGCAAAAATCAAACTTAAAATCCATGCTAGCTTCATAGACTCATTCAAGATCCTTGTTTAACAATCCGATGCTTAGTACCTTGGGGAAAATGTCATCCAAAACCTGGAGAGCACGCCTCGAATTCCAACCAGCATATCCTCGCAAAATTATGTCTGCCTGTGCCATGCGAATGTCTCGTGAATTAATCCATCAAAATGCATTATTAGTCCCACAAAGCCACATATGAATGTTATTCAATTTCCATTGTTCAACAAGCATGGTGGCTATGTCTATTAGCCTACACCAATAAAAACACTACAAAAGTAATAATTTCTTGTGTAGATTGAGATCTAAAGGTGTCACCTAGAGTTTTATTTTATTCTTCATTACCTTTGTTTAACTGTTAGGATATCTACCATATTCTCAAGTCTCTATACCGAACGCTTCTATTAATTCAAATCGAAAATATAACTTGTTGATTTTTAATTTCTATAATTTTTTGTAAATAGCACTGGAATCATGAATTGGAAAAGAGAGAGAAAAGTGTACCTTGCGAGCATACAAGTGAGAAAGAATGGCCGCCCAACCTTGGTCATAGAAGCTGTGTTGAACGATGGAAGAACCAAACAACACGAATTGAGGCCTCTTTGGTCCCACCATCTTCCTCTTTGGTCCTTGTTCTCTCCCTCTCTCTCTCTCGCTTATATACATGCACAGTGGCAGTTATTGACTGTGACAAAATGGTCATTTTGGCTGAAATTCTGTGGACATGGGATGTGTTTTATGCTTTGCTTTGCTTATAGTCGGGCATTTTCCAATGCTTCTCGATTGTCCTTGCAATATTTTAGAAGTTCACTTCAATTTTTTTTCACATAAAAAACAAAGTACTTTTAGAAAAAAGATCATCGTTAATTTTATTGTTTAACTCGATGTTAGACAAAATATATTTTTTATAAAAAAATTATAGAAAAAATAATTAGTTATGTGGTGATGTCTTTATACATAATATTTATATCTATTTTAAATTAAATTGGATCATTTGATTATTGGTTATCTATTTGATTTTTGAAATTTATAAGAGGTGTGACAACGGTTACGGACCAATCTAAATTTTCCGCAACAGGTGTACAAATGGTAATTAGGTTAACCTATAAATAAAGCTTTAGGAACACATTGTAAGGAGTTCAGTTCTTCTTGAAAAATACTTAGAAACCCAAAACGCTTTCAACCCCTTGACATCACAGAGTAAAATTAAAAATCTTAAGTAATTTCTCTGAACTCAAAACACTTGTAATTTATTTTTTTTTCAGTTTTTATTAATAAAATTCCTCTACTTTTACGTCTTCTTCTCTTTTACGTTCATGTTTCTTCCTTCATCTTCTTTTTAATTTCCTTTTTGTTTCAATTTCTGCAATTTACTTCGCTACCGGTACCTTGCATTTATATGTTTATTTGTTACTTTTATTCTTTTTAATTTTATTTGATGTTACAATTGCGACATTGAGATGCCCAGGTTTTCTTTTAAACATAAACAAAATTTGAGAAAAACAAATTGGTATGTCTTGTGGGACATTGTCAATAGATTGTAATTGTCAAAGGAAAACCAGGAGTTTTAAATTTGCATGTGGTTGCGCAGTGGTAAGTTCGTGCGCCCAAAGGCAAAGAAATTAGCGTCAGTTGACATCTCAAATACTTCTGCAACATCTTCTTCTACTTCCAATGATGAGACTAGAGGAAATGAATCCGGAAATTCTCCTGTGATTTCAAACGCAGAGCCTACATTGCTGTCAGTGAGGCATGATGGCGTTGACCATGCCCATACAGGGTTAAATGCAACTCACATAAATACCGTGGAGTGGCCGCCATATGGCTTGCCACCGGGGTATGTCCCCCCATGGTGACACAAGGATTGCCTGTGCCTCTCTACTCAACTTTTCAAAATCCTCTTTATCAAAATCCATATGGCATGTCAAATGTACCTGTTTTTGGGGTGTCAGGTTCACACATATCACAACAAAATTTTTCACATGCTATTAATACAGGAAATAACAGTGCATCTAATTCTACTACATCCACTGTTATTTGGGTAGAAAATTTCAGACCTGTGTTTTCTGACATGTCAAGAGCAATGCCCGTTAATCAACCTAGTCAAACCGTGGGATCTTTAGCAAATATTAGGCAACAGATGGATGAAAGCCACCATGATCTAGTAAACATGTTAACTCATCAAATGGTGACAGTTTTAAATCCTCTTTTAGAAAACACAAACACGAGAATTAAACAATTAAATAGGCAAGTTAATAGGATTGCTACTGTGGTAAATTTAGAAGAAAATGACAACCAAGGTTTAAGATTTGATAATGTCAATCAGAACGGTAGAGCAATTCCTAATTATGATGTTCATATGCCTAGACATGGTCAAAATGCTGATGATATATTAGAAAGACTTAGGCAAAACAACTTAGAGGGGCATTATAATCTAGCTAGAAATATCGAACAAGTGTTAAATTGTTTGGGATTTAATGTTGGTTGCTTAAATAGACCATATTTTGTGTCTGCTTTTCCCAAATGTGTTCAACAAGCAGAGCTTTCAAGAGGTTGAAAAATTTTAAAATTCCTTACAAAATTTTCTGGAGAAGAAAATGAGTCTACAGTAGAGCATATTGCACGATATACTGTTGAAATTGGGGAAGCAGCTTCTAATGAATATCTCAAGATGAGATATTTTCCTTCTTCTTTAACAAAAAATGTATTTACATGGTTCTCAAACTTGAGACCAAATTCTGTTCATTCTTGGGCGCAGTTAGAAAGAAATTTTCATGATCAATTTTTTCGAGGTGAATTAAAAGTTAGTCTTACAGATTTATTCTCTGTCAAACGTGCAGAAGGAAAATCCATTGACACTTATTTGGCACGGTTTAGAAACATGAGAAATAAATATTTTACTCCGATTCCAGAATCTGAAGTTGTCAAAATGGCTACTAATGGGCTAGAATTTGGAGTTAGGAAGAAATTTGTTAATCAACATACTTTAGATCTTTTCCAATTAGCTGAGAGAGTAAGACAGATAGAGAAAATTGAGAAAGAAAAAGAAAATTTTAAAAAGGATTAAAAAAAGGTTGCATATGTTGATTGTTTTTCCAATAGTAGTGATTCAGATGAGAAAGAGATTTATATTGCCGAATTACGTGGGGTCCTCCTTATGTATGCAAATCTTTGAAGACTGTTAAAAGAAAAGGAAAAGAAAAAGTTTCTTCTTATTCTAAAGTTGAAAATAAGACTTATTCTTTTGATATTTTTAAGGCAGATCAAATATTTGAGGTTTTATTAAAAGATAAGCAGCTTACTTTACCAAAAGGGAAAAAGATGCCTTCAACTGATGAAATAAAGAATAAGAAATTTTGTAAGTTTCATCAGGTATTTTCACACACCACTAATAATTGCGTCCGTTTCAGGGATTTGATACAAAAAGCAATTGAAGAAGGAAGGTTGAAGTTTGAGGATAAAACTACTATGAAGATAGACACTAAACCATTTGCTGCTGATTCAAATTATATTGAGCCATTCAATCTATCAGTCAACATGGTAGAAATTGACGCCACACTGGTTAGTGCTCAAGATGAAAATAAAGACCTGAGAATTTTTTAGCGAGACAAGAAGCCAGTTTATCCTCGTCCTGGTGAGGATCTTTTAGATTTTTTGTTAAAAATTAAAGAATCTGACAGCACCATCGCTATGTGCCCAAAGTGCAATGCTGTTTTTGATAAGGAAGCGGCAAAAGAGTTTGAAAAGTACAAAGTTGAAGAGGAAGAAAAGGCTGAGTTGAGAAAGAAGATTGCTGAAAAAGAAAATGAAACTAACGAGCTAAAGCGGAAGATGGCCGAGGGAAAACAAAAGTTAGGCAGTCAGACTCTTTTGAACAAGTGTGTCAACAACACTGGGATACAACCCATTAACCAGAAGATGAAGACTGTAGTCATGATTGATGAAAAATCTGATGGATTTTCTCAAAAGATAAGAGTTCTTCCCACCAAAATTTCAAACAATAAATGGGTCCAGAATGTGAGAAATGTGCAGAATCAACCTACTGCTTTTACAAGAGGAAAAAATAAATGGGTGAAGCCTAGACCTTTTAAGCCCAGGTACTATGAGTCTCAGTTATGGAACATGAATCATGCACAAGATAGAGGTAGAATATATATTCCAAAAAATGTGCATATTCCCTCAAAGCCAATTTATTCTTGTTATAATCCTAACATGCATAAGGTTCCTAATTATTCTCCTTGGCCAAATTGTCAAAATATTCCAAAATATTCTCCTTTCATAACTTTTGAGCAAAAAGAGAATATACCTGAGTATATTCTTTTAGATCCATACAAGGAACATGGTGTAGATTTTTCTCATTTGCCAACCATGGCCAAGTCTGCAAAAACAGGAAATTCTTCTAATCACCCTAAATGCAATAAAAATGTAAAGAATCATGCTGGAAAGAAGGTAATGGTTGAAAACAAGAGAGAAAATGATGAAGATTTAATTACTGATAATTTTGACACTGGTTTTGATGACAACTTAAAAGCAATATTTGGTGTTAAGCAACCTATAGCTGTGGTGTCAATACTGCCTGAGGAGTATAGTCAAGTTTGGGAAGTGGAGTCATTAGAAGATGATAGTTATGATCTCTTTCCTGGAAGTGAATGCTTATTGCTAGATGACAATATGTGTGGTGGAGGATTGTTTGAAAAGCCTGCTGAAAATGACAAGGAACACTTGCGTCCACTGCTGATAAACCGCTATTTTACGGTTTATTTAGTATTGAATTGAGCGGATTTTATCAATTATTCTCACACTTATGCATATAATTTGCATGTTTTACATTTTCCTTCTTAATTATGTGTTTTGATTGAAAACATGCTTCTTTGGCCTTAAATTTGCTAATTTTAATCCCCACTTATTACCATTCGATGTCGTGATATATTTTCTGAGTGTTTTCAGGGTTTATAGGGCAGGAAATGGCTTAGAAGACGGAAAGGAAGCATGCAAAAGTGGAAGGAACACAAGAAAATGATGTTTTGAGAACCTAGCAGCGACGCGTACGTATGGGCAACGCGTACACGTGATTGGCGCAGAAGACAAGTGACGCGTACGCGTGACAAGGATTTTTGCCAAAGGACGCATACGCGTGGACGACGCGTATGCATGTCAAAGCGTCACGTGATGTAACTTGCAGAAAGCACTGGGGGCGATTTCTGGGCTCTTTTTTTGCCTAGTTCCAAGTCCGAAAACACAAAATAGAGGCTGCAGAGTGGGGGAATGAGGGAGACATATCTCATTATTCACACATTAGATTTTAGATGTAGTTTTTAGAGAGAGAGGCTCTCTCCTCTCTCTAGGTTTTAGGTTTCTTAGTTTTAATTCTTCTCAATTTCATATTTCTAGATTTCTATCTTAGTTTAATTTAGTTTCTCTTCCACTTTTAATTGTTCTAGCATTCTAGTTTATTTTTTTCCTTTGTTGATTACTTTATGTTGCCAATTTAGTTTATGAATTCTCATGTTAAATTTGATTTCCCTTTTTAATGCAATTTGAGATATTCCATATTTATTGCTCCTTTCTTCGTTTGTTATTATTGATGTTTGCAATTGGTTGTTTGGATTTAATATTCCTTGCTAGTTTTCTATATTTTTATGTTGTGCCTTCCAAGTGTTTGATAAAATGCTTGGGAGGGTTTTAAGTTAGATTTTTATATTCTTAGCTTGAATTGATTAATTGGAGACTCTTGAATCATCAAAGTCTCTTGTTGGTTGGTGATTGAAACTAGCTAGTTGGCTTGAACTTCACTAACTCTAGTCTTTGATTAGGACTTATGAATTCAAGTTGATTTTCTCACTTGAATTACCTTCAATTGTTAGAGGTTAACTAAGTGATAGTAAAAGGCAATTACCATTACAAGTGACTATGATAATGGGGATAGGAATTCCAATTATCAATCCTTGCTAAGACTTTTCTTAATTGTTATTTTATTTCCTTGTTATTTACATTGCTTGTTCAACATTCCAAAACCCAAAAATATACTATCTCATAACCAATAGTAACATACTTCTCTCTAATTCCTTGAGACGACCCGAGGTTTAATACTTCGGTTATTTTTATTGGGTTTGCTTTAGTGACAAACAAATTAAATTCGATTGAGGTTTAATTGTCGGTTTAGATCTATACTTACAACGCGATTACTTTTGTGAAATTCTTTACCGACAATTTTCCCCATCAATTTTTGGCGCCGTTGCCGGGGAATTGCAAACGTGTGCCTTATTATTGGTTATTGTGAATATTATGAATAATTTTATTTTTTTCGTTTCTTTGTCACTTGTTTCTAGTTTTAGGAGTTTAGTTTCATTATTCCTTATTAGTTTTTGTTTTTATTTTCTCTTGATACTATGAATTCTCACCCCTTTGGCTATGAGTTTGGTTACAATCATGTTGTAGGAAGAGGAGATTACAATGAAAGCTTGCATCAAGGATGGGACAATCAAAGATGGGAGGAGCCACAAGGATTTGATCAACCCTCTTGGCAATAACTTCCACCCACTTACTATGAGAAAGAACCATTCCAAGGTGCATATCAATCCAATGGATATGGTGGACCCTCTTGTAGTTACCAACAAGCCCCAGCCCCACCATATGCCTATGAACCCCCTCCTCAACATAGCTTTGAACCACCATACTCACAAACCACCTACTACCAAACACCCTCATATGATTCTAACCTTATCCACCATACCAACCAAGTTATGAGCCATATGAACCATACATAGAGCCACCCCAATTCCAATACAATTACTCCCAAGAACCAACACCTCCATATACACCATGTCCGTATCCATCAATCCAAGAGCCATATGATCCTAATTATACTAGCCAAGTGGAACAAGAGTCAAAGGATCATTTCAATAAAACAATGGACCGACTTCAAACAACCATCAATCAAAAGTTTGACCCATGTGAGAACCAAGGACTGAAGTGTGTTGTGCAACAAGTGAAGAAGATGGAGAGTGTTGAACCGTCATATCCATATCATGATGAACCACCCTCCTATCATGAACCTTTCCTCCCAAGCGATGAACCCTCATATCCACCCCAATCTTCAATGGATGATACTCTAAGTCTTCTTCTTCAAGAGCAAAGAGAGATGCAAAGGACGACACAAAAGTTCATAGCTACCTTGACCGAGGTAGTCGATAATTTAGCTTCACTGTACGTCAACACTCAAAGCACTCCCATGGCTACATGTTGAGAATATAATGAAGAACGTAGCATGAAAGAGAGACTAGGAACTCCAGTAGACAATGAGAAACGTGACTTTGTATTGGAACAAGTGGAGGAAGCCGTGATAGTTGAAGAGGAAGAAGTGGTTGAAGACTTAGGAGATGCCGAACCTCCATGGGAATCAAGAGTTGTAGAATATCCCTCCAAGAAGATTGAAATTGATGTCAAGGAGGCTAGTGCACAACCTCCATGGCATATTCCCTATGAAGAATTGTATGGGATAGATAAAGAAGCAGGTTCCCTTGGTGATGATGATCATGAATCAAGTCTTCCTAGTGATGAATCCACATCCGCAAATGAACTCCTTGGGTATGAAGAACCTTCTCTGAGTGAGTTTGAGAATGATGTGGAAGTGGAAGTCCTTCGAAAAGGATGGACGGGAGTTGAATATGCTTTGTCAAGAACGTTGGAGACTTCTCTGCCTAGGTTGCTATCTATTTCTTCATTTGAGTGGGTAAGACTTATCTCTATTCGCTTTCCTATCTCACTTGAGTATGGTATTCTTGAAACGGATGGCCAACTTAGGAAGCTTTGTGGCATTAAGCGTAAGAGAAGGATGTTTAGTTGTTGTAGTTACAAATCAAGGCTCATCAAAGTTGAGACTTCAAGAGCTAGATGCAAGGGTGGGAATAGTAAACATTTGGTTGGATCTAAAAGAAGAGTTTGGTATTGCATCAAGAATTCAGAGAGCTTGCCACCTGGTAGGAACAATGATGATCCACTTCAAGACGGGTGTAAAAATAAGATTTGGGATCCGGGTATAGAAGAGGATCAACTTTGGGAGCTCAAAGCTTGTAGAGAACGTCATCAAGGTTTGGTGAATTCACTTAGGAATGTTGAAACTTATTGGAAGTCCAAGCATTGGTGGAAGTTTTAGGATGAGTTCAAGCACAAGCCACCATGACAAGGAGCTTACTAAATGTCCAACATAAGGACTTTAACTAAAAGTGCTAGGTAGGAGACACCCCACTATGGTAAACTCTTCCAATTTTATTTTTCATTTATGTTGGTAATAAATTGAATTTATATTTTTAGTTAGAATTATTTAGTTTAAGTTTTGGTTTTAATGGTTTAATAATATTTAGATTTAGTTTGGAAGCATGTTAGTTTAAAAAAGGGGGGGAACCCACACGTGTGCGTAGGCAACGCGTGGGCGTCGACACCAATTTGGCTCTCCCATCCAACGAACAGAAAGTTATGATGAAATCGTGCGGCTGGTGTGCTAGGAGCACAATTCGACCCACGCGTACGCATCTCTGACGCGTACACGTCATTTGTAATTCTGGCACACCACGCGTGGGCGTGCCTGACGCGCATGCATCGTACGTAAATGCTGCCCCATTTAATTTGAACAGAGAGTTGCGCGAGAACGGCGCTGAAATTGTGCGTTTAGCACAATTTCGCCCGACGCGTACGCGTGCTAACCCTCATTTCTCTCCCTTCACGTGTTCGCGTTTATGACGCTTACGCGTCGATGTATTTTTGTCTCGTCCATGCCCAAGCGTGATCCACGCGTACGCGTGGGTTTGAATTCATTAACCCCAGACGCGAGAACCCTACTCCTTCGCGTGCCCTCTCTCTTCTTCCCTCTAACGTCTTTCTCCTCTTCCCTTTTTTCCTCCATTGAAGCTTTCACACTCACCACCATCAACGTCACATCACCGCTTAGTTCTGGCGACTCCATAGACGCCACCGACCACCATCTTTCTTCCCTATCCCTTCTTTTCCTCTTCTCCATTCCACTTAGCTTCACCCTCCCTATATCCGAGCCTGAGCCGCCTCTGTGCGCCCCTGTTTCTATTTCGGCGCCGCTGTTGCAGCCGCCATTTCTGGGTCGGCACTACTCCCATTTTCCTTCCTCTACCATTTCTGCTTCTGCTTCTCCCAAGTTCTCCTGCCTTTGTTCTCTGCATTTTTCATATTTTTACTATGATGTTTAAGTAATTTAGTTAACTTAGCTTAATTTTTGTTAGAATTAGCTAGTTCGAAATGCATGTTAGTTGATTAGGTGGTTAGAGAATCTGGCGTGGATAGTAGATTTAGGTTTCTTCTTGTTACTGCTGGTGTTTGGGAATGAATTGCCCCTATATTTGCCCCTTAGAACTGGACTGTTTACTGCTACTATATTCTTGTTCATGTTAATCACACTGTTAATTGCGATTGCTGCTGAGTTCTTGTTTCAATGTAACCTTCATTGTGTGAATTCATGTTGAATACTTATGATTGGTTGTTAAATTCAAAGAAATGAATGCTGCCCGGGTATAAATTCTTGCTTTTTCTTGTTGGTGGCTGGTTTTAAAACAAACAATTCCTGCTGCTGAGTCCTTATTTCAAATTGAACTTCATTCTTGGATTGAGCTATGTGTAATTGTTGAATATTTATCACTTGTAATTGACTGCTGAATTCATTGAAGAAATGCTGCCTACATCTACTGCTTTTGTGCATTGTTGCTGATTTGGTGCTGTGTTTCAAGTCATTATTTTTGTTCACTCTCAATGAAGGAATGCTGCTATGCTGTTTTGAGCTATTTTGTTTTTCTTAATGTTATCTGAATCATATGGAATTACTGCTCGCTGCATCTGTTTAAATTCCTCTAAATTCATATGACTTCTGGTTTACTGCTGTTTTAATTCGGGAACGCTCAAAGTACTACTGGAATGCTGTTGAATTTTTCTAAAATCTTTATGCTATTAATTTTCAATTGTGAACTGAATTTGGCACATTTTAAATTTATTCCTACTTGATTACTGCCAAATTCAATTCATGAACTGGTCGGCTAGCATTTCCACCCCATATTTGCTTCCCTTTATCTGAACTACTTGTTGATAGCAACAAGGAACTATTTGACAAAATTCTGTGTCAAATAGAACCTTGATTGACCAAGTGATTTTGAACCTCTTTTCTGTCTTTAATGTTGTTTCAAGTTAGATCAATATCATTCTATTTCTGGCTTTCTGTCTGTTTGCTCACTTACCTGCTTTTCTTTTCTCTGCTTTATTTAATATTCTGTATCTTGTAGTTTTATTTTTCAGGATGTCTAATAGGAAAGGGAAAGGAAAGGCTAAGGCTAGCTCCAGTAAAAGGAAGAGAGGACAGTCATCCGTTGTTCTATCGGATATTCTATCGGATGAATTTTGGTGTGAAAAGAACTTTTTTGAGCAAGAAAAGGCTGATCAACTTGTGCCTGCTAATGACTCAGTCAAATTTGCCAATCTTTACTGTGAACTCAAGTTTTCGGTGTTTGTGGAAAAACGGAACCTCTACCTAGAAAGGAAGCTCAGAATACCAACCAATTTGAGAAAGTACACTGAACACCAGATTGAACAGAGAGGTTGGGTATTTCTGGATAGAGATCTAGCAGAGGGAAACACATCATGAGTCCGTGACTTCTATTCTAACTATTATAGGATGACCCTTGATGCAGTGCAGCTTAGAGGAAAGCAGATCTTAGTCACAGAGGAAGCGATACAGGATATCCTCCACTTCTGGCCTAAAACAGATGATACAGATGGTTTTCAGAAGGCCGAGGAGTCTATTAGATTCATGAGTTTTGATTAGAATGCTGTCCGGCGTACTATAGCCATTGATGCTGATGTCCCGTGGGCTATGGAAAAGTCAAAGGAAACTCCACGGGGTATAAAGGTTGTTTATCTCAATGATGAGGCTAGGCTGTGGCAACAGATATTGAGAAATTATGTCATGCCTAGTACTCACGAGTCAGAAGTGCCAGCTGCCATGATCCTCCTTATTTGGTGTGTCATGGAAGGGAAGGACCTATACCTTCCAAGACTCATCAGAAAGTATATGTCTAGAGTTCATGTCAGAGGCACCTTGGCTTTTCCTTATTTGATCACTTAGATGGCTCGTCGAGCTGAGGTTCCTTGGGAGCCAGAGGATGAGAGACCACCGATTTCTGACTGCAAGAAGGTTATTCCGCACGGCAAGTGGTTTGGCCCTCTAGGCCACAGACCACCTACTACTGCTCCTACTGAGGCGGCCACATCCTCAGCAGCACCTTCGGCACCTGCAGCACCACCTACTTCAGCAGCACTATCATCCACCTCTCAGCCAGTTTACCATCTTGTGCAGCGCCTTTTTGAGTGCCTTGATCAGATGGAGTGCCGCAATCAGCAACGTTATGAGCAGTTGCGACGCTATGCACATCTGAAGCTGATTGTGACGTCGGGGTGTACTGATATCCCCTCTGAGCCTGACACACCCTCAGAGAACTCTGAGGAGGAAGAGGATGAGCAGGAGAAGGCCCAGCAGGAGGTGACTCAGCCTGAGCACCCTACAGAGCCACAGGCACCTGCACAGCCACAGCCGACAAAGCCAGAGGCACATCCTTCAACAGGTGATGATAGAGATGCAGGCGATGATCTTTCTCACCCAGCTTGACTGAGAGCATCGAGGATGATGCTGAGATTTAAGTGTGGGGAGGTCGCCATTTTCGGCGGACTATATTTTGGTGAACCATTTCAAAATTTTGTTGTATTTCGCTTTATTTTGTTTTATTTTTCTTTTAGTACTTGTACATTTTTTATTTTATTGTACTTTTATTTATTTTTACTTTGTTGCATTTTGCACTTTAGGCTTGTATATATCTTAGATATTTAGCTTGAATTGCACTTTTAGTTTATTAGTTGTGATTTGGAAAAATATGAATTATCGAGCTTAGTTTTACCCTTTTGTATAAGAGAATTTGGTTTGATTGAAAATAGGGAGTGAACTAAAAATTTTTTACTTTTCATAATCACAACATTTTATTTAGTATATATATATAATAATAATAAATATTGGTCAAATTGATGAAATTTTCAAGAAATGTATCTTTTTCTTAGAACAGGCAATTAAGATTCACATTGATTTGAGTTAAAACTTTTTTAAACTTGCATAATATATATAGTTTGGAATATGGTTTTTGAGCTAAGAACATACAACGAGCTTATTGCATGGTTACATTACTTAACCATGATTTTTATTCTTGTGTGTTTCTTCTCTATAATTGCAATCTTTGGTTTGTTCCATTCTATATGTCCATTATTTAGTGTATGTGCATGCTTATATGTGATTGAGGCCATCATTTGATTATAGCTCACTTATCCCAAATAGCCTACCATTTCATTTGCCTTTATTTGCCACTTTGAGCCTCTTAACCCCCTTTTTGTTCTTTATATTACCACATCACTAGCCTTAAGCGGAAAAATAATTAATTACCCTATTTGAATCTTTGGTTAGCTTAAGATAGAGATTGTGTATCAACTAAGTGTGGGAAAATGTGGGAACTATGGTTGATGAGAATGTGTTTTTGCTTATATTAACAAATATTGGGAATTTGGGTGCCTACTCATATGAAATTAGAAAAACATATGCATTGATATATTATGCTTTCATTCATAAAAAAAAAAAAGAGAGAAGAAAAGGAATAAATGAATAGGGGAATAAAATCACCCCAATGTTAAGTTCAATAAAAAAGATCAATGCATATGTGATGAAATTAAAAATTGACACATGAGTGTGTAAAAATATGTAAAAGTGAGATTTTGGATAGCTAAGCTTAATTTTAGAATTGTATAGAGTGTGTGTATGTGTTAGGTGAGAACTTAGGTTAGTCAAAGATTCATATGATAGCTCACTTGGCCATATATATATATATCCTTACCCTTACCTTAGCCCCATTACAACCTTGAAAAGCCCTCATGATATTTGCATTTTTGTACACTTGATAATTTTTGATTGGTTAGATGAAGAACAAAGTTTTAGAAAGCATGATTAGAGGAGATTTGAGTGGTTTAACCCTAAACACTTGAGTGATTAGAGTGCATATACAAATCCAGTGAGGGTTCAATTGCTCATTTCCATATGTCCATATTTGATCATTGCTTGTCTTGCAAGTTTGTGAACTCTTTTGATTAACTCAACTCAATTGTGAATGTGCTTTGATACGATTGATTTAGTCCTTGATTGTGCATATATGATTTCTTGGAAACTTGACTCATTTTGACCATATATATATATATATATATATATATATATATATATATATATATATATATATATATATATATATATATATAGTAATTAGAATAGCATGATACATGTAGGTAGCTTGCATCTAGATAGGTTGCATTGCATAAGTTCTACCATTTTGCCTTCACTCTTTTAGTTCTCTTGAACTTAGCATGAGGACATGCTAATGTTTAGGTGTAGGGAGATTGATAAACCGCTATTTTACGGTTTATTTAGTATTGAATTGAGCGGATCTTATCAATTATTCTCACACTTATGCACATAATATGCATGTTTTACATTTTCCTTCTTAATTATGTGCTTTGATTGAAAACATGCTTCTTTGGCCTTAAATTTGCTAATTTTAATCCCCTTTTATTACCATTCGATGTCGTGATATGTTTGCTGAGTGTTTTTAGAGTTTATAGGGCAGGAATGACTTAGAGGACGGAAAGGAAGCATGCAAAAGTGGAAGAAACGCAAGAAAATGATGTTTTGAGAAGCTGGCAGCAACGCGTACGCGTGGGCGACACGTATGCGTGACTGACGCAGAAGATGAGCGACGCGTACGCGTGACTGACACGTACGCATGACAAAGATTTTTGCCAAATGACGCGTACGCATGGATGACGCATACGCGTGACAAAGCGTCATATGCTGTAACTTGCAGAAAGCGCTGTGGGCGATTTCTGGGCTCTTTTTTGGCCCAGTTCCAAGTCCGAAAACACAGAATAGAGGCTGCAAAGTGGGAGAATAAGGGAGACACATCTCATTATTCACACATTAGGTTTTAGATGTAGTTTTTAGAGAGATGGGCTCTCTCCTCTCTCTAGGTTTTAGGTTTCTTAGTTTTAATTCTTCTCAATTTCAGATTTCTAGATTTCTATCTTAGTTTAATTTAGTTTCTCTTCCACTTTTAATTGTTCTTGCATTCTAGTTTATTTATTTCTTTTGTTGATTACTTTATGTTGCCAATTTAGTTTATGAATTCTCATGTTAGATTTGATTTCCCTTTTTAATGCAATTTGAGGTATTTCATATTTATTGCTCCTTTCTTCGTTTGTTATTATTGATGTTTGCAATTGGTTATTTGAATTTAATATTCCTTGCTAGTTTTCTATGTTTTTATGTTGTGCCTTCCAAGTGTTTGATAAAATGCTTGGGAGGGTTTTAAGTTAGATTTTTATATTCTTAGCTTGAATTGATTAATTGGAGACTTTTGAATCATCAAAGTCTCTTGTTAGTTGGTGATTGAAACTAGCTAGTTGGCTTGAACTTCATTAACTCTAGTCTTTGATTAGGACTTGTGAATTCAAGTTGATTTTCTCACTTGACTTACCTCCAATTGTTAGAGGTTAACTAAGTGATAGTAAAAGGCAATTACCATTACAAGTGACTATGATAATGGGGATATAAATTTCAATTATCAATCCATGCTAAGACTTTTCTTAATTGTTATTTTATTTCCTTGTTATTTATATTACTTGTTCAACATTCCAAAACCCAAAAATATACTATCTCATAACCAATAGTAACATACTTCCGTGTAATTCCTTGATAGACGACCCGAGGTTTAATACTTCGGTTATTTTTATTGGGTTTGCTTTAGTGAGAAACAAATTAAATTTGATTGAGGTTTAATTGTCGGTTTAGATCTATACTTACAACACGATTACTTTTGTGAAATTCTTTGCCGACAATTTTTCCTCCATCAACTGCATATCAAAGCTCATGTTGATGGAAGGATATTCAATAAGATTTTGGGCGATGGGGGAGCTGCTGTCAATCTCATGCCTGAAAGAATGATAGGAAGGCTTGGAAAGATTGAAAAAGATCTGAGTAAAAGTAGCATTGGGGTAACAGATTTTAATGGAAGGACTTCTTCTGTTAGAAGTGTGGTTCTGCTGTCAATTGAGGTTGGTTCTGTCAATAGGCCAACTCTATTTGTTGTTGTTCCTTCTAAGGCTGGTTTTAACTTGCTTTTGGGCCGTGATTGGATTCATGGAATGGGTGCTATTCCATCCACTCTACATCAAAAGTTAATTTTCTGGAACGAAGATGGAGGAGTGAAAGAAGTTCCTGCTGATAATAGTACATGTTACTATGATGAGATGCATGTGGAGTTCAGGATGTATATAATCCTGGAGTCAAGCCACTGACGGTTGACACCAAAGCATTTAATCCTGAAAGTTTTGAAATGTGAAAAATAGATATGAATGGTTTTATTTTGGTCCCTAAGGCCGGGGCGAATATGGCCTCAGGAGAAACTTAGATGATGAGTTTGACAAGCTAACTGGCTCGGCTGTCAGCCTATATGGCAGACAGAGAAGGGTGCATTGACAGTGTACCTTATGATTGTATATATGATGATGGTCCTTTAGGTTTTGAAAAAAATAATACTGACACTGTAAAAAAGGTTGAGGTGCATGATCCTTTGGAGGAAGTAGATATTGGTAATGGTGATTATCCTAGACCAACATATGTGAGCAAGATGTTGCCAGATGATTTCAAAAAAGAAATGGTGAAGATTTTGAAGGAATATTGCGACTTTTTTTCATGGGATTATGCAGAGATGCCAGGCTTGAATCATAAATTAGTAGAACATCAATTGCCATTGAAAGCCAATGTCAAACCTGTCAAGCAGCCACCAAGGAGATTTGCTCCTGAAGTCATGCAGAAGATTAAAGAAGAGATTGAAAGACTTCTTAAGGCTAAGTTTATAAGAACAACAAGGTATGTCAACTGGATTTCTAATATTGTTCCTGTCATGAAAAATAATGGAAAATTAAGGGTTTGCATTGATTTGAGATTTAAATTCTGCAACACCAAAAGATGAATATCCAATGCCTATAGCTGATATGTTGATAGATTCTACTGCTGGTCATGAAATGTTAAGTTTTATGGATGGATATTCAGGTTATAATCAAATATACATAGCTGAAGAAGATGTGTCAAAAACTGCATTTAGGTGTCCAGGTGCTTTAGGAACTTTTGAATGGGTTGTGATGCCATTTGGACTCAAAAATGCTGGTGCAACTTATCAAAGGGCGATGAATAAAATTTTTCATGACTTTATTAGAAATTTTATGAAAATTTATGTTGACGATGTGGTTGTCAAATCAAATGCTAAAAAAGAGCATCTAGTAAATTTAAAAAAAGCATTTGAAAGAATGAGAAAGCATAAATTGAAAATGAATCCCTTAAAATGTGCTTTTGGTGTGAGTACAGGGAATTTTCTTGGTTTCTTGGTGTAGAAAAAAGGATTAAAATTGACAAAAATAAGGCAAAGGCTATCTTAGAGGCTCCTCCTCCAACTAACAAAAAGCAACTGCAAGCATTTTTAGGGAAGGTCAATTACCTCAGAAGGTTTATTTCCAATCTATCAGGAAAAATCAAGGTTTTTGCGCCTCTAATCAAGTTGAAAAAAGAGGAAGAGTTCCAATGAAAAAAAGAGTACCAAGAAGCTTTTGACAACATCAAGCAGTATTTGACTAATCCTCCTATTATGACACCTTCAAGGCACGGAGCACCTCTAAAACTTTACGTGTCAGCTTTTGAAGCAACAATTGGTAGAATGCTGGCTCAAAAAGATGAGAATGACAACGAAAGAGTGATTTATTACCTAAGTCGTGTGCTAAATGATGTGGAGAGCCATTATTCTCCAATTGAGAAACTTTCTTTAGCTTTATATTTTTCTTGTTTAAAACTTTAGTACTATTTGATTCCTAGAAATGTTTATGTAATTTCTAAGTTTGATGTTCTTAAATATATGTTGTCTTCTCCAATATTACATGGTAGACTAGGAAAATGGACATTGGCCTTAACGGAATTTTCTTTACATTTTGTTCATGCAAGAGCCGTTAAGGGTCGGGTTCTAGCTGATTTCCTGGTTGACCATCCTTGTATTGACATTGATGAGAGTTTACTGGGTTTCATTGGTTTGGTGCCTTGGAAATTATATTTTGACGGTTCATGCCATAATGGTGGTGTTGGTATAGGAATTTTAATTATTTCTCCAAACGGCGAGCCAAGTAAATTCCTCTTTGAATTGAATTATTCATGTTCCAACAATGAGGCAGAGTATGAAGCGTTAATAATGGGACTGAAATTATTATTAAAAAGAGGAGTTAAAAATGTGAAATTTTTTGGAGATTCACAGCTTGTAGTCTATCAAGTATCACTTGAGTATAGGTGTATTAGTGAAAATTTAAGAAAGTATTTCAATGTGGCTATAGAGTTGTTGAGTAAATTTGATAATGTCATTGTAAGGCATGTTCCAAGGGAGTTAAATCAAGAAGCAAATAAATTAGCTCAAATTGCTTCAAGATATAAAATTCAGTCCGCAACACTAGAAAAATTGGTAAGGATAAAGGAAATATTTATGCCTTTAAGAGAAAGAGAAGTGTTGTTATTAGAAAAACTAGACCTGAAAGATTGGAGAATACCAATTATGGAATATTTAGAAAATCCAAGTCTTAATGTCGATAGAAAACGTAAATATAGAGCTCAAAGTTATGTTTTAATGAATAATGTGTTGTTTAAAAAATTTGTTGATGGAAATCTCTTGACATGTTTGGGAGAAAAGGAAGCGTATTTGGCTCTTGCCAAAGTGCACGAGAAAATTTGTGAAGCCCATTAGTCAGGGGAAAAAATGAAATAGGTGATAAATAGAAGAAGATTGTATTGGCCAACCATTCAAAGAGATTGTATAAATTATGCTAGGTCTTGTGAGGAATGTCAAAAACATGGGAGTCTTCAACATATTCCAGTGTCAGAATTGCATGTTATAATTAAACCATGACCGTTTAGAGATCGGGCTTTAGATCTGATTGGGAAGATTCACCCACCTTCTTCTAAAGGTCATAAGTTCATTTTGGTTGGTATTGATTATTTTTCTAAATGGGTAGAGGCTATCCCTTTAAGGGAGGTGACTCACAATGAAATAATTGATTTCATTGAGGAGCATATTGTGCATAGGTTTGGAATTCCTCAATCTATTACCACTGATCAAGGAACAATGTTTATTGGGAAAAATGTTATGGAATATGCCAAGTCTAGAAATATAAAAATGCTCTCTTCTACGCCGTATTATGCCCAAGCCAATGGACAAGTAGAGGCAGCGAATAAAATTCTGATTGCATTAATTAAAAAACACATTGGAAGGCAGCCAAGAAATTGGCACCAAACTCTCAGTCAAGTTCTTTGGGCTTACCGAAATTCTCCAAGAGGTTCTACTGGAACCACCCCGTATAAGTTAGTTTACGGTGATGATGCAGTGTTGCCAATTGATATTAATCTGCAAAGTATAAGGATGGCTAGACAAGATGAGATACCAGTAGTAGATTATTGGAATTCTTTGTATGATGAGCTCAATGAACTAGATGACAAAAGGTTGAGAGCTTTAGAGCGGGTGATTCAACAAAAAGAGATTATGTCAAAATCATACAACCGCTGTGTTAAAGCAAAGACATTTGCAATTGGAGATTTAGTGTGGAAAATAATTTTGCCTATAGAAAAAAAGTAAAAAACTTATGGTAAGTGGTCTCCAACTTGGGAAGGACCTTGTGTAGTTGACAAGATTTATTCCGGAAATGCCTATAAGATTATTGAAGTCAGATCAAGAAGAAGAATTCCTTCAATAAATGGCAAGTATTTAAAAGTATATAGTCCAGGCATACATGAGATAAACATTCCACATGTTTAAGGACACGAAAGTATTCAGTTGAAGTGTCAAAGGAAAAAAATAAAGAGCTAACTAATATTTGCAATTCAGTTTGTAAAAGCTAACATGTCCTTGTGATTTCTTTGAATTGCAAGTTCCATTGACAGTGTAAAGTATTAAAATTATGAGACAAATATGTGTCCAAAGCATCAATTTAAAATAAGATTCAATACAGAAAATAACATATCATTTTGTGAGTGCAGTATAGTACATGCCAACATATAGAACTAAAAGTTTAGTGAATAAACCTGTATGAAGCTAAAGGCATGTCAATAAATGTACATTTGATTTAATTTGACAGCACTTGAGGCAAATGTACACAAGATGGCATGCACCAGTGCAACCTGACATGGACAGATATGGAGGTCATCCCAAATGAAATACAAAAGAGGTCACTGTGATATTAATAATTGGTTTAGTGTGAAGTAATTTAATAACTTCCCAAAAAATAGCAAGTGTCGAGTCTCCAAAATATGGATAGAGTGCATACAAAAGCAAGTAATAAACAAAACTCTAAAAGTTCAAAAGTGAAGATTGCAGGGACATATTAAAATCACAAAGGTTCACATAAGAAATACAAGACTAAGTTTCAAAGATCTCCCTCAAGTGAGTAACTTCAGTTTGGAGAGCAGTTTGGAAGTTCCTGGCTTCTTTGGCAGCTTCCTGTGAGGAGAGCATCTTCTCTTCAAGTGACTGTAAGGCCGCATTGCTACTGTTAAGCATGCTACTTGCTTTGGCAAATTGACCCTCACTCTTTATCAAAGTAGCATCCAATCTATTTTTTACTTCTCTCTAACAGTCAGATGTTGTTTCAAATCTCGAATCTCCTCAGATAACTCATAAGCCCAATCTTTAGCTTTTGCAATATGGGCAGCCAAGGTAGTTTTGGCAGTCTCAAAAGAGGAAGTGTCTTGTTTCAACTTAGAAAGAGCTTCAGTTGTTTGTTGATATGATGAGATAGCTGCTTGAGAATCCGAAAATTTGACATAAAGGTCCTCATAAACCTTCTGCAAGTGAGCCAACAAAGAATCAATAGTCTCAGGATGTGGTGTAATTGAAAAAGTTTGAAGTGCGGATCGGTAGCAAGTGCCAAAACAGGTTTGGATAGAATGACACTGAGTTGTTGGGCCAATAGAAGCAGGATGAAATTGTCGACAATCTTGGTTGTGGGAGGTGTAGTATGGAGCTGCTCTGTTGGAAGGTGACTTTGAATGGTAGAGCAATATTCAACTATGGCCTTCTGTGTATCCATGCTACATTCATATGCTTCATTCAGACTTTCTAAATCAGCCAATAAATCATTTACCACATTAGGGATCTGAGCGTGAATGAAAGTGATTGGTATTTATTTTTCTGACCGCTCACTTGGGGGGATTTCAGAATTTTGAAGCTAAACAAAAATGCAAAAGAACGTGTTTACATAAAAAAAAGGAGATACAAAGAAGAGATACTAATAATCAGGTTAAATGACATGTCATACTTTATTGGCATTGGCTTTAGGTGTAGGCTTGTTAAATGTGGCAGCCATTAGATTTTCAGTACTAGACATAATCAAAGAAATGGTAGGAGCCACAGTAACCTAAAGCAAGAAGTGAAATGAGGACAAAGGTAATTAACGAGATTAAAAAAATCAACATGAGTGATATCATCATCATGTAAGTTCTTCAAGATAATGCTATTTTAATATGGAGGATATGAAAATATATAAAAATACCTGAGAAGCAAGTTGACCACTAGGGCTAAGAGCATCGACATCATCTTCCGAAGAGAACTTACTCACTGATTTATCACTAGACGAGTTGTTCTTGTTTTCCCCTTCATTGTGCTAAGAGATTACTGGTTCATCAAGATTGTGTCATTGTGATATTCTTAGAAGGCATTATGCATGAAGAAAATAACACATAGAGGACCATAATTTTTGAAATCACAATGAGCAAATGATTTAGTTGTAATTACCTTTTTTGACGATTGGTGCTCTTCTCACTTGTTGTATTACAAAAACAGTGGTCATCCTTTGACAACAGGTACTGAAAGCAACTTTAATGGAAGAGTAATAGGTTTTCTACCAAGAAAAGAATGAATATGTGGTCAACAGACAAGGTTTAAATGGGAATAGGTAGAATTTATTTCTCTGCGAAGCATTATCTTTCTGAATGTGCAATAGATCTTTTAGTGAGGTAGCTTTGACATGCAAAGATTGCGGCTCTTGAAGATGGTAAGGAGATGGAATGGCCTGAGCTAACCCAAATTATCATGAAACGGCGTTTGGCATATAGACCGCTGTTCTTAGGTCATCTTCACCCGGGAATCCAGCAAAAAATAATTGGAGAGTCAAGAACTATGACCAAATAGTGATGCTTTCCTTTTGTGTAACCCTACCTGGGGAAAGAGATCGTGTCAACCATTCCGTACCAGTTTGACAATTAGCAAAGGGAGTCAGATTGATGTTGTGGTCTTTCTCTGGCAAGTGATAGAAAGCACGGAAGAAGTGTTTCATCTTATTATGGGAGGCAATTAACTTGTCAGGAAAGACTAAGTTGAGCAGACGGTGTCCGACAATCACAGAATCTATAGAACTTTTTTGGGTCGAACGTGGTTGTAGCTCAGATTCAAAAATAGCGGACAGTCACAATTGAAAAACCAAACGGGACCATCAACATTAGTGATTCTTTTCTTCTCCCTCATAAGGCCTGTGATCCAATCTAGAGTGAGATATAGTCGAGCCAGGAACAATTTGGCTAAACACAGTCCTTTACCTTCAGCTAACATAATGGCCAATGGGAGATAAATGACTTCAACTTGAATACTCCAGGCACAGAAAATAATGCCGCTCAACTAATAGAGAAGGAAGGCTATGTGCTCATCATCGGAAACAGGTTCTCTATCTTGACCTTTGTTATTAAGAATGAAGCTATGGTAGGTGGTGGAAGAGATATCAATGGCATACTCAATTCCTATGGTTGACCGGGTAGTAGTTAAAATTTCTTCTTCCAAGGGAGGTAGGCCAGTTATTGCAGCTACATCCAGAAGAGTAGGAGGAATCATACCATATAGGGTGTGAAAAGTATGAGAAGTCTCATCCCAGAAATACAATGCACCTCCCATTAATCCTGAATTAACAGTGTAAGAGTTTTTACTAAGCTGAATTAGGTCATATATCTCAATCTCTTTTCACAAGGTCATCTTCTCAATTTGAACCCTACCTAACCAAGCATGGTAACCTTCAATGCTGGTCTTTGGGGGATTTCTGAATAGTCTGTTGCTGGAGTCAAAGTATCCAATAGGAATGGAGTCTTGAAAAGCAACAGATTTTTTTTTTAGGGTGACCAGAAAAAATATTTTTTTATCTTATTTGCTACTTTAAGAGAGACAATAGGACCAACGAAAACTGAATCTACACCGTCAATGGTTAAAGGAAGTAGCACATGAGATTCTCATATCTTTGATTTTGAGGTCTCTGGTTCAGGAGCAAAATTTTTGTCATTTTTGACAACAAGCTTATCACAAATGCCCACTTTATATGAAGAAAGAGGACTTGTTGACAGATGGTGGCTTGAGGTTGCCATAACAATGCAAATGAAAAAAAATTCAAGTATTGGATGCCGAGGTTGTCAACGGTCAATAAACAAACTGCAAAGGTAGAAAAAAAATGAAATTGAACTTATATGGGTTTAATTTGGTTTAAGCAGTAAGCAAGGATTTAACATGAAACAAGATTTAATACTGCTTGCCAACATTCATGAATAAAAAAGAAAAAAAAATTCATAAATAAAACATGAAAAATTTATTATCTACTAGATTGATCATTGTTAAAAGTAAGGAGAATGTGTATATAATCTAAGCAAATTCATTTGTTTTCCATTGCATTTGTGTAACGTTGCTTTAGAGCATTGCCAGGGATACTAGAATTGCATTCTTCATTAAAAAATCCAATGAAAAAAATAATGCAAAAGCTAAATTATTCCTAATTAATATGGCCACAAGATAGCAATTGTTTCTACTTACAAAAAAAATCTAATTAAATTAAAATAGATCATAGTAGTGAAGGAGCCACTTAGAAAGAAGCTGGCAAATATATATACAAAGAAGTCTGATAAAGCATCTCTTTCAACAAGACCTCGAGGATTAGAAGACAGTTGAATCAGCAGAATCAGCAGTACACAATTTTTAATTAGGGAACATCGGATTATATTTGTAGATATAATAATATATTACCAAAAAAATAAATAAAAATAATAAAAACCGGATAAAATTTCGACATGTTTGTGCCAAGAAAATGAACTATCTCTTCTATCCTATTTTTGGGAGCAAAATAGACAGAAATTTATATATATATATACATTTTTTTCTTTTTTTTTCCTGCCTCTTCTTCATACTTGAAGAATAGGGTTCAACAGTCAAATCATAATTTGAGGTAAAGAATGTAAAAGAAAAAAAAAGAATGCTCTTCAGAGTAAGATTCTAGTACTCATAGTCACGAATAACACAAAGGATGCATGTCATTTTTGGGATTAGGATTCCTCTGAATCAACGATGAAAAAAAAGAAAGATAAAGATAGAGCTAGCAGTGAAATCTTACCTGGAATATTAGAAGAGGTAGGTATAGTCAAACCCTTGTGAATAGAAAAAGTCCACCGTAGTAGATGAAATTTCGGAGAATGGGAGACACACAGTTGAAGAAGAAGTCTTTTGGCGTTCAAACACTACGTATTCTCTCTCTCACAAGTATTATACGAAGATAAGAGTACCGAGCTATTTTACTTTTTGTTTAGTCAAAATAAAAATAAATAAATAAATAAATAAAATAACAAAGAAAAGAAAAAGAGTACGAGCACTCTTGTGTGCTTTCTAAGTGACGTTTCAAAATATCATTCTTGTCAACAGGTATTGTTATTATTTATATATATACATTTAATATACTCCTTTTATTATTGTAAAAAGCAAAATTCTTTTCACTTTCAATCACGGTATGATTTCAAGTGAAAAATTTTAGGGATATTATGTTAGATAAAATATAAATTTTATAAAAAAATTATAAAAAGAAATAATTAGTTACATGGTGATGTCTCCATATATAGTATTTATATCTATTTTAAATTAAATTAGATCATTTGACAGTTGGTTATCTATTTGATTTTTAAAATTCACAAGAGGTGCGTGAGCGATTACGGGCCAATCTAAATTTCCCGTAACATGTGTACAAATGGTAACTGTTAGCTGATATTAGGTTAAAGTTTTAGGAACACATTGTAGAGAGTTCATTTCTTTTTGGAAAACACTTAAAAACCCAAAACGCTCTCGGCCCCTTGGCATCACAAAGTAAAATTGAGAATCTTAAGTAATTCCTCTGAATTCAAACACTTATAATTTGCTTTTTTCCCGTTTTTATTAATAAAATTTATCTACTTTTATGTCTTGTCCTCTTTTACGTTCATGTTTATTTCTTTATCTTCTTTTTAATTTTTTATTTGTTTCAATTTCTACAATTTATTTTATCACCGGTACTTTACATTTATATATTTATTTTTTATTTTTATTCCTTTTAATTTTATTTGACGTTATAATTATAATATTGAGATATCTACATTTTCTTTTAAATATAAACAAAATTTGAGTAAAACATTCTATTAAGTAATTTAACCGGTAAAACTATTTGATTTCATGTCCGACCGAATCTAAATAAAATCGCCAAATCGACACAAATTTGTTCCAAATCAATAGGATTCAGGCCCGAATCTTTGAATTAAATTGGAGCATAAATATCCTCATAAAAAATAGAAAAAAATTGAGATTTTACTTAAAATAAAAAAATAAATGAAATACGTAACATATAAAATAATAAAATCGTAATAAATTTTAAATGGTAAATTGTTTAATTAAATGCCAATGAGTTATAGCTTAAATGGCATAAATTCTTCATACTCAATTAAGAGGTCGCGGATTCGAGTCACATATCTTTTTAAATTTTGCCAATGAGTAATAGCTCAAATGGCATAGTCTCTCCATACTCAATTAAGAAGTTGCGGGTTCGAGTCTCCTATCTTTCGTAAAAAAAAAAAATTGTTCAATTAAATGAAAATTCTCTTGGCCGTTGATATCGCTAATTTTGAGGGGCATCATCTTCACTGACGTCATCTATCCCCTGTGAATTCTCGGGAGCTTCATTGCTAAAATGTGTATTTGGGTTGGCTTTTATAAAGTTGTAGTTTAAATGAAAATGATCTTTTATAATTAATTTTAGATAGAAGAGAATTTATGCTAACATAATTTATATTTGACAATTTTATATTAAAATTAATTTTAATAAAATAATATATATTATTTGAATAATATTAATTAAAATTATTTTTAGATAAATATTAATTAATTACAAAAAAATATAATATTAAATTATAATATTATTTTTTTAAGTATATTTATTTTTTTATATAATATTTTTTATAGTATTTTATTTGATTATGTTATAATTTTTTACTATTATAATAAAATTAATATTTATTAATTAAATTAAAAATAACATATAAAAAGGAATAATTTTTTAAGTTAAAAATTAATATTTATTCATTAAATTATTATTTATGATCAGTTTTTTATTTATTTTATCCTTTTTGATAAGGTCGATAATTTATATTATAACAAAATTATAATAAAAAATTTAATAAAAATAAAAAATCAAAATATGAAAAAAAAAACTAAAAATGATAAAAAAAAATTAAAATATTTAAAATGACTTAAAACAAATCTGAAAATTCTATAGAAAAAACTATTAAAATCAATAATGATCAACAATAAACATAAACACACTACGTTAAGTGAACGCAGAAGTTACAACTTTTTGTTTAGAGCAAAAAATACCAAACACCAAGAAACAACGTTAAAAAAATTTAAATACACTTTTATCCTTTTCAACGTGTTTACTAAACACACTCAAAATTTTTGAATGCTATCAATAAAATATTTTGTAAAATCATGCTGAATTCTTCAATTCAAAGTCCAACAAGATCCAATTTAGAGAACAAGCCTCGTGTAGCAAATGAAATTTAATTTTGTAATTTGAGTTGAATTTAAATTGGAGACACTAGTGTAGTATACAAATACGGAGTAAAGACTAAGGAAGGAGACTTCTATCTCTACTACTACTTTTTTTTCAATTTTTCTGTTTGTAATTTCTTAATTATGAGTTACTAATTTTTCTTTTCATTAAGGAGAGAAACTCTATTGAATTATAATAAATTGATGTTGTTAGTAAAAAAATAATTATATTTAAAGGTTGAGCTGATTTGAAATATTAATAAAGTTTTGAAAAGGAAATAAAGAACAAAAGGGATGCACGTGAAGGCATCAAGTGGGAAACTGTTTGGCACAGTTTCGATGGACATAGTAAATCGAGCAGTTATTCGAATGAGGAAGATCGAAGGTTTTTTCGAGTTAAGGATTTTCAGTAACTGGCACACGTTTGAGCAAAAGAGCGGGAACGGTTACCCAAACTTTCGCACACGAGGGGGATCATGTCATTAATGATCGGTTACGGAAGAGGGGTATAAATATTAGAAAATATTAAGGAATTAGGGTTGGAACTTTTTTCAAAAATACACTCAAGCACACTCACATCCCAGCGAATTTCTGAGTCTGCATTCGAGTTCGATTTCTGTAGGGTTCTTTCCATGTCTTTATCTTTTTAATTTATAAATTCATCAAACTTTACTTTTTCTGTTCAATTTATCTTTCAAGAAATCTTTAATTTCTTTGTTAAATTTACATTTCAACATCTTTAATTTCCATGTTAAAAGTCATTTGATTCAATCAAAGGCATTTTTATTGCTTTATTTAAATACTTTGCAAATTTCTTTCGATTTCTGTCAATTTGTCTTTCAAAAGCTTATTTTACATCTTTTGAACTTTTTTCTATTTCAATACTCGTCTAATTCGAGGACTTTTGATGCACTTATAGAGAAATTGGTACCTGTAAAAAGAGGAGTAGGTTTTGCTCCCAAACCATTAGAATCAAACCACCATCGATTTGCTAAAAATCGATAAAATAAATTGGCACGTCCGGTAGGAAAGTTTTAAACTGAAGTGTGTCAAATGATTTTGGTGTCATTTGGTGTATGCAATTAAGAAGTGGAAGAATTATTCACATGGCAGATGAAATGTCGAATGTGAATGGTGGTTCGTCCACCAATGATAGCATACCAGTAACTGTATGACCTTCGGACGTTACTTCGTGTTCAGAAGGCATGATCGTGAGTGAAAGTGTAGTGGTTACTAGCGTTCAGACTGGAAATAATGGATGCAATATTTGTCCACATGGTAATTTACCACCAATACAGCCTTTGATAACTACTGGTTGGCCTCCTTATGGCCTTCATCCTGGTTATACTCCACCAGTGAGTGGTTTTGTTCCTCCTGTATGTGTTGGAAGTATGATTGGAGTAAATAATTCTCAAAACCTACAACAGTACTCCGAGTATTCTCGTGATTATAATGTGGACTCTACGTCGAATGCCTCTAATTTGATGGCAGCATTTCGACAACAGGTAGAGGAAAGTCATCATGATTTGGTCAACTTGTTGACTCAACAAATGACCACAATTATGAATCCTATGATGGCTTATCACGAATCAAAATTTGAACGTCTTGCAAGGCAAGTCAAATGGATTGCTCGAATCATTGATTATGATGAAGGAGAAAGGCATGATACCAGAGGGAATAATGAGGATTTTGAAAATATATTTCAAAATGAAAATAATGTTTTGAGAAATAGAGAGAATCCTCAGTTAATTCTTCATGGTCAAAATACAGATGACGTTCTGGCTCCATTACGTGCTAATCAGGTCGGTGGACGTTATCAAGTGACAAGACTTGTAGAAGATGTGCTCAATAGAGTCGGTTTGAATGTCGGATTCATGAATCAACCCCATTTTGTATCCGCTTTTCCTCAAGTTGTTCAAATGGCCGAAGTGATAAGAGGTGTGAAAAATCCAAAAATAATTACAAAATTTGTGGGTGAAGTTGGAGAATCGACCACTGAACATGTCGCTTGATATTTGGTCGAGACTGGAAATCTAGCTAATGATGAGAATTTGAAAATGAAGTTTTTTCCTTCTTCGTTAACGAAGAATGCGTTTACTTAGTTTTCGAATCTTAGACCAAATTCAATAACGACTTGGGCTCTGTTGAAAACTGCTTTTCATGCCCAGTTTTATCGAGGAGAATTGAACGTAGCAGTTACTGATCTAGTAGCTTTGAAACAAGAAGATGGTGAAACCATCGATGATTATATGATATGTTTCAAAAATACTAGAAGTAGATGTTATATGTCATTGCCTGAGAGTGAAGTGGTGAAAATAGCAGTTATGGGGTTAGGATTTTATATGCGTCGAAAACTGCTTAATGTGCATATTCCTGACTTAGCACATTTGGCTGAAAGGGTTCGTCAAGTTGAACTTTTGAAGAAGGAAAAGGAGAAATATGAGAATGAAAAGAGGCCAAAGAGTAGACCCTTTATTCGAAAGGAAAAAGTTGCTTATGTGGCCATGGAATCCTTAGAGGAAGAGTCTAATTTAGAAGCAAAGGTTGATTTGGCTGAACTTAAAAAGGGTCCTCCGTATGTTTGTTCTTTTCTTAAAAATCTCCCTAGTAATAAGAAGTCGAATGATTCAAAACTAAAGAGTGGAAAGAGATATAGTTTTGATATCTCGAAATCTGACCAGATTTTTGATGTGTTGCTTAAAGATAAACAGTTAATTTTGTCTAAAGGCAGAACTTTACTTTCAGTGAAAGATTTAAAAGGGAAACCTTATTGTAAATTTCACCAAGCAACTAGTCATTCGACTAACAACTGTATTTGTTTCAGGGATCTTATATAGGAGGCTATTATGGAAGGACGTTTAAAGTTTGATGATGGAAAAAAGGAGATGAAAGTTGATTCTGATCCTTTTGATGCTGAAGCCAGTTTTGTTGAGCCATATTTTGGTGTGAATATGGTTGGAATGTCTTATAATGTCGATGTGGCTTTGGGTGATTTTGAATCACAAGTCCGATCTGTATACCCTCGTGTGGGAGACGGTTTGTTGGATTTTTTAATGCAGCAAAAGCTTAATGATCGGGACGTATCTCTGTGTCCTCGATGCAATGTTGTGTTTGACGCTGAAGGCGCAAAAATATTTGAGAAAGAAATAATGAAGAAAGAACTCGCTCATAGAGAGGATCACACTCGTCGGAAGCAACCAATTCAACGAGTAAAAGGACAAAGCTCCAAGGCTCCTCAGCAAAATGCTATTGCAGCAATAAGCCGTTCTCAGGCTATAGGAGTTCAATGGATTCAGAATTGTCAAGAATTCCAGAATTGAGATGCTCAATATAGGCAAAACCCACAGTGGGGACATCAAGGACCCCCTCGAGGACAGTATCCCTACTATCGTGGCCGAGCTAGAGGATACCCAAGAGGTAGAGGAAGAAGGAATCAACAGCAAACGAATAAGCCTCAAACTAATAAAGGCAAAGGGGGCAACGCCTTCGGTGCATTCTCGAATAGTCTTTCCATTTGATGGAAAAACTTATCCAAAGGATATTCTGTCCCCTGCAAAGTTGAATAACGGTAAGTCAATGGTTAATACTTTAGTTGTTGACAAAGAAAAAGATGCAGACTTAAATGAAGAGTATTTCGAAGAAGGAGATGATGAGATGGTTGGGACTATTTCCATTATCCCAACTGAGTATTTGGGTGAATATGAAGGTAACCCTAAAGATGATTATGATATGGATGATGAATAGGCATTTTTGTTCATTCAATATGAGGATGAACCGGGATATTTTTTGAGGCACTCTGAGAAATAAAAGTCCCATCTCCACCCACTTCATATCACTACAACTATGAGTGGGATTAAGGTAAACAAAGTTTTAATTAATGGCGGAGCAGCAATAAGCCTTTTGCCGGAGAGGATGCTGATGAAGGTTGGCAAACATCCTGATGATTTGGTTCCCACCAATACTGCCGTAACAGACTTTAGTGGTCCTTCTACTCCTGCTAAAGGTCTGGTTACCTTGGGGGTGCAGGTAGGATCTTCTGATCGAAACACTATTTTCGTGGTGGTGCCTTCGAAAGCAAGCTATAATGCCTTATTAGGCCGGGACTGGATTCACAGGGTTGGAGCTGTACCATCTACTATGCATCAGAGTGTCCTCCTTTGGATGAAAAATGGAAAGCCTGAAATTGTTAAGACTCATTCGAATCTGTATTCCAAAACTGAAGCCTTTAAATGTTGACAGGGTGTTAAATTCTTTCAACTGTGAGGGCTGCTATTTGTCTTCAGAAGGTTTGACGGTGAAATTGCATCATCCACACCTTACTGTACCCCTAACTGGTTGGGACTGTTCGTCTTAGGAGGAATTCGAGATGTTGCTCGATGGAACATGTACAAGATGTCTCGGATTACCTGGTAACTTTAAATAAATATATAAGTAATTTCCTTTCAGTAGAAAATAAAAATGATTCTTCTGATGAAGTTGAATCACCTAGGAACATAATTTCTTCTTCTTTTCATAGGAAAAATTTGATGTCTTTAATCGAATTTAGTCATGATTTAAGTTCTTTTTCTTTTTGTAATTCGAATGATGTTATCAGTCAAACTACTGATAAAATAGCAGAAGTTCATTGTATTAAAAATGAAGCTATTATTAGTCCAGCAAATGATCAAGTTCATTCTATTCCTAATAAATCTGTTGATTTCTCTTTTGATTGCATCTATGATTTAGAACCTTTGGATTTTGAAAAGTATTCAGTAAAAGATGATGACCATGCAAAGGGTTTTGAATCCTAAGATCCTCTAGAGGAAATTAATTTGGGATCTGCTAATGATGTTCGAATTACCTACATTTGTAAGGGTCTTGCAGATCCTATTCGAATTGAATTGTTCCATCTTTTACATGAGTTTAAAGATTATTTTGCTTGGGATTATCATGAGATGCCTGGTCTCGATCGTTCTTTTGTAGAACATCAATTAGTATTAAATCCGAATGCTCGACCTGTGAAGCAAATCCCTCGGCATTATGCTCCAGAAATTAATCAAAAGATTAAGGAAGAAATAGAACGGTTAATTAAAGCAAAGTTTATTCGAACTGCATGCTATGTTGAATGGGTTTCGAATATTGTTCCTGTAATGAAGAAGAATGAGAAATTAAGGGTGTGTATTGATTTTAGAGATCTGAATATTGCCACTCCGAAGGATGAATATTTTATGCCCATAGCAGACATGTTGATCGATTCTGCAGCAGGGAATGAAATTTTAAGTTTTATGGATAGTTATTTAGGATATAACTAAATCTTCATCGCAGAAGATGATGTATCCAAAATTTCTTTTCGTTGCCCCGGGGCTTTAGGCACTTATGAATGGGTGGTTATGCCATTCAGTTTGAAAAATGCTGGTGCAATTTACCAACGGGCAATGAATGCCATATTCCATAAGTATATTAGGAAACTTATGAAGGTATATATTGATGATGTCATAGTCAAGTCAAATTCGGTGAATAAGCACATTGATCATTTGAGAAAGGCGTTCATTACTATGCAAAGGAAATGATTAAAAATGAATCCTTTGAAATGCGCATTTGGAATATCGGTAGGGAACTTCTTGGGTTTTGTTGTTCATAAAAAAGGGATTGCAATTGATAAAAATAAGGCTGATGCAATTTTATCATTGTCTTCTCCTAAGTCGAAAAAAGAAGTGCAGTCGTTGCTTGGGAAAGCGAATTACCTTCGAAGGTTCATATCGAATCTTTCTGACCGAAATTGAGTGCTTGCACCTTTAGTAAAACTAAAGAATGATTCCCCAGTTCGAATGGACGAACGAGCATCAACAGGCTTTCGAATCAATAAAGGCTTATTTGTCCAAAGCTCCGAGAATGGCGAATGTTTGCCCACATGTGCCCTTGAAATTGTACATTGCTACATCTTCAAATACAATTGGGTGTATGTTAGCCCAAGATGATGAGAATGGACATGAACGAACTATTTATTACCTTAGTTGAGTGTCGACCGATATCGAGACAAGGTATTTTCTAATAGAAAGATTATGTTTGTCTTTATACTATGCGTGCATGAAATTAAAATGTTACATGGTAGCTAAGCCTGTGAAAATTTTTGCACAAACTGATATTGTCAAATATATGTTGAGTTCTCCAATGTTGCGAAGTCGTTTGGGGAAGTGGATGTTAGCTTTGACAGAGTTCGATTTACAATACATTCCAGCAAAGGTTGTGAAAGGTCAGGTCATTGCAGATTTTTTAGTTGATAATTCGAACAATCTGAATGACCAGGGGGCAAATGTGCTTGACATTAAAGTTGATTACTGGAAGTTATATTTCGATAGATCGAAGCACCAAGATGGTGCATGAGTAGGAATTTTCATTATTTCACCAGAAGAAATTCCATCGGAATTTCTGTTCGAGTTAAAATATCCTTGCTCAAATAATATGGCAGAATATGAAGCTTTAATTTTAGGCCTTGAAATTTTGATTGGAAAAGGGACTTTGGAAGTCCAGATCTTAGGGGATTCCCAATTGGTATTGAAACAATTATCGAAAGAGTTCAAATGTAACAATGAGAAGTTGCAAAAATATTTAGCAACGGCTTGGGAGTGGTTAACAGCCTTTCGAAAAGTTTCATTGGTCCATATCCCAAGGATCCAGAATAAAATTGCTAATGAGTTGGCCTAAATAGCTTCAAGATATAGAATAGGCCCAGAAACACTAAGAAAGTTCGCAAATATCCATCAAATATTAGTGCCTGTGGATGAAAGAGAGGATTTGTGTATGGATGAATGGGAAGACGATGATTGGAGGAAACCCATTGCCAAGTATTTGAGGAATCCTAGTACTCAATTCGATAGAAAGACAAAATTACGAGCAATGAATTTTGTCTTGATGGCTGATGAGTTGTATAAGAAAGGAATCGACGGGAGCATTTTGAGATGTTTGAGTCAAGTAGATAAAACACTGCTTTAGGAGAAGTTCATGAAGGAATTTGTGGTGCCCATTAGGCTGGGATTAAAATGAAACGGGTAATATGTCGAAATCATGTCTATTGGCCCTCCATGATCAAAGACTGTATCGATTATGCAAAAGCATGTCAAGAATGTCAACGACATGGGGCAATACAACAGATCCCAGCATCTGAGTTGCATTCGATCATTAAGCCATGGCCATTTAGAGGTTGGGCTCTGGACTTAATTGGATTGATACACCTTCCTTCATCGAAATATCATAAATTTATTCTGGTAGCAATAGATTATTTTGCGAAGTGGGTCGAAGCAGTTTCTTTAATAGAGGATGGGCAAAACGAAATAATAGATTTTATTGAAGAACATATAATCCATCGATTTCGAATTCCTCAAACATTGAGTATTGACCAAGGAAATATGTTTAGTGGTCAGTGAATAAAAAATTTTGCAGCTTCAAGAAACATTAATATGGTTACTTCAACCCCTTATTATGCAGAGGCCAATGGGCAAGTTGATGCGGCAAATAAAATTTTGATCAATTTGATAAAAAAGCATATCGGAAGTAGACCTCGAACTTGGCATGAGACTTTGAGTCAAGTGTTGTGGAATTATCGAAATTCACCAAGGGGGTCAACAGGTACTTCTCCTTATAAATGAGCATACGGACATGATGCCGTGTTACCATTGGAAATCAATCTTAATACTTTGAGAGTATTAAAGCAAGATGATTTGCCTGTTGACGATTATTGGAACGCAATGTTTTATGAGTTAAATGATTTAGACTCAGAACGTATATTGGCGCTTGAAAATATAATTCGGCAAAAAGAAAGTATTGCTCGTAGTTATAATCGTCAAATAAAAGAAAAATATTTCAGTATAGGAGAGTTGGTTTTGAAAGTTATTTTGCCAATGAAAAAGAAATAAAGGGTTCTTGGCAAATGGTCCCATATTTGGGAAGGGTCTTTTCAAATAATCTAATTATATTCCGGAAATGCATATCGAATCAAAGATATCGAATCTGGAAATGTAGTCAAATCGGTAAATGGAAAGTACTTGAAGCAATACCATTGTTTATTAAATCAAAATTAAAATGCATAAGTCTGGAGATAAAAGGATGTCATTACAAATGTTGATATCCTAAGGCGGAGAAATAAAAGGTGCTAGGAGCTTGGCCAAGTCAGAATACAGTTGAATTCTCTCACTGTCCAGGGCTGAGAGTATTTCGGTCTGTTCATATTCTTCCTGTTGAATTTTTTCGAATTGCCTCGTGCACTCCTCTTGTTTGGCCTCAATTGTATATATCTCCTTGAAAGGTTGCTGCTACTTGCGTTGAGCAGTGGCCAGAGGTAGATCTATATTAGCTTTTCTCTTTCGAACCATGGCAAGCCTTTGGTTGATCTGAATTAATTCTGCTTCGAGTTCTTCTTCTTCTCTGACATAATAGGCTTGAGCAGTAAAGGCTTGAGAGATTCTTAGACTAAATTCTTCGCAAGAATCTTTCATTGGTTGAAGAGCTGCATTATATCCTTCTGTTTCAGAGGTGATTATGGTCACTTTCTCCTTAAACTCTTGTAACTTATTCTGGGCAGCAACATAGTCATTGGCGATCTTTATGAACTTCTTGAATATGGCAGAATGCTGAGCTGGAACTTGAAGCTCAAGAGAAGAACTTAGAATATCAGAAAGAATTGGTTTCAAGCCTGATGGATTGGTCCATTCAAGGGGAGAATGTGATAGGAGTCTAAGAAGAGCGATCAATTGGTTGCGAGCACTTTCATTTAGTTCAAGAGGGAGACCGGATGTTGAAGGACCTGTAGGTGTTGGAGTGGAAATGGGCACCTTGTCTTCTTGAACAAGTGGGTTCAAGATATTAACCAAACCAATTAGAACATTGTCATTTGGTTGGGAGAACATCCCAAGAGTTCCAGAAGGTGGTTCCAAGTCATGAGGAGTTGAAAGTCCAGCATCCCTGGATGGACTGAAAGATTTTTGTGGTGAAGGGACAGTTTCTGGAATTCGGGTAGGTGAATCGGATTCAAGAACAATGGTTTCTGGTACTCGAGAAGGTGAATCGGAATTAGATTCTGAAACTCGAGAAAGAGAGTCAGAGTCAGGAGCCACTTGGGATCCAGTAGAAGCCCCAGCTTGAACTGGTGAAAGAGAGTGTTCGATGTTTGCAGTCTGAGATGGTGAATGTTGTTCCTCTGATAAATCAACCACTTGTGTTTCAGTCAAAATTGGGGAAACTACCCGAATGGGTTCAGCAGATGCAATGGTTTGGACCGATGAATGGGATTTTTGTGGTTTTGGCCTTGGCTGATTTTGTTGTACGGATTGATCAGGGGCAAGAGAGAAAGAAGTTGATTGAGCAGTGGTCTCAGGCTGAAATAAGCATATAGAATCGAATCATTGAGCATATTCGATAGACTTAATATATTAAAAAAAAGGTTTACCAGAATGGGCTGTCTTCCTCTTCGAATCAATTGTGAAGTTGGGTTAGCTTCATCATCATCATCTGAGTCTAGAGAGGTAGCAAGAAGATTTTGGATTGAGCTTCTGGGAAGTGTGGCTTGAAAGTAGCCATTTGAAAGCCCTCAATGTGTTGCTTATCAGATGCCCCATCTCCAGATTTTATCATGAATTTTTCGAAAACGGCATTCAGTTAGAGTTGAAGAAGCCAAAGAGGGCCACATGTGCTAATCAGAAAATTTTTTCAATGGCAATTAACAAGTTGGCCAAGTTCTTCAAAAATGTGTCCCAGAAGTAACTTAGACAAGTTGAAGTTTTTCCCTTCATGTAAAAGAGCAGCAAGGGGATAGAAAAGCTTTTGCATTGGAACACTTCGAGAACAGAAGACTATGGCATTTAGCCAATAAAATAAAAATGCCATATGTTCATCGTCCGTTACAGGTTCATTGTCTTCACCCATATGGTGGGCAATAAATTCACTGTAAGAAGTCATAGAACCAATTTTGTATTGCTGCTCAGGTATCATATCAGAGGTAAATTCAGGGGAGCTTATTGGAATCCCTGTGATAGCAACCACATCAAGAAGGGACATACCAATCATCCCTCAAGGAAGGTGAAAATTGTTGGTCATTCTATTCTAGAAATGAGTCACAGCACCAATCATCCAAGGACGTGTCGAGGAGGCAAAAGCTGAAAGTCGAAGGAGATCTTGGATTCCCAGAGCAGCCCAGGCAATGTTTTTTTCTGGTGTAAGACGTCTGTGTCAGGCCATAAAATCAGTTCATCGGGGGGGTAACTTTAGGGTTGTTTCTAAAGGCCTTTTGAAGGTTGGTGAAGAAAGAGATGTCAAGGTCTTGATTAATCAGTAAATCTTCTCCTTGGGCACTTGAAAAAAAGTGAAGCCGTCTGTTCGCCCTTTCTAAATTGTCAATGGGACCGATGAAACAGTGAATTTCGTCACTGATGGTAAAGGGGATAAAGATTTTGGGATCATCGATTTGAAGTTGCGGGTCCCCAATGATCTCATCATTGATTTAGTTCAATGTGCAAAGATGGAGGAGTTGATTGTTGTGTCATTGGACTTTTGCCCTTATCTTGTGCAGCAGCGTGAGAAGATGAAGTAGTCATTGATGAACAAGGAGGTAAGTGAGAATAGAAAATGGCAGTTGTGAAATGAAACAGAATGCAAGGTTTCAAGGAGCAAAGATTCAAGAAAGGAAAAACAATGGTGTGAAGTTTAATTTAAATAGGGGTTTACTTCTTAACCGTTGTTACAGGAGGGATTCAAAGAGAAAAGAGGTAACTTTGCGAAGAAGGTGAAATAGTGGAGAGAAAGACTGTGAATCGTGGGAGACGTGTCAAACGGGTCAAAATTGATGGAGAAAGTAAATGGCAATTATGGCCAATTAAGGTAATTCCCATTAAACCATGGTTAAAGACTGAATTAGGATTAAGTGTTTCGTCTTCTGAGGAGTGACTTTGAAAACAAACACATTCATCCTAGGGACAATTTGTTAGTGAAAAAATAATTATATTTGAAAGTTGAGCTGATTCCAAATATTAATAAAGTTTCTAAAAGGAAGTAGAGATAAAAAGGGATGCACATGAAGGCATCGAGTGGAAAACTGTTTGGCACGGTTTTGATGAACATAATAAATCGAGCAGTTACTCAAATGAAGAAGATCGAAGGTTTTTTCGAGTTAAGGATTTTCAGTAACTGGCACACGTTTGGACAAAAGAGTGGGAACAGTTACCCAAACTTTTGCACACGAGAGAGGAATCATGTCATTAATGATCGGTTACGGAAGAGGGCTATAAATATTAGAAAGTATTAAAGAATTAGGGTTGGATATTTTCTTCAAAAATACACTTAAGCACACTCATATCCCAACGAATTTCTGAGTCTGTATTTGAGTTCGATTTCTATAGGGTTCCTTCCATGTCTTTATCTTTTTAATTTATAAATTCATCAAACTTTACTTTTCCTGTTCAATTTATCTTTCACGCAACCTTTTGTTTCTTTGTTAAATTTACATTTCAACATCTTTAATTTCCATGTTAAAAGTCCTTTGATTCAATCGAAGGTATTTTTATTGCTTTATTTAAATATTTTGCAAATTTCTTTCGATTTCAGTCAATTTGTCTTTCAAAAGCTTATTTTACATCTTTTGAACTTTGCAAATTTCTTTCGATTTCAGTCTATTTCAATGTTAGATCATTAGGATCGAACTATCATTGATTTGCTAAAAATCGACAAAACAGATGTTTACTTTTTTCTCTTCTTAATTCAAGTTTTGTTTATTTAACATAGAGTTTTTGCTCTTCACAAATTTAATTCTATCAGAAAAGAGATCGAATCTATTTTAATTCATAAAAACTTTGGAGCGAATGTTATTTTTGTGTGTTTCAGAAAAGGTAAAAACTCATATGAACGGTTCTGAACTTTAAGTTTTACATGAAAATAACATTGCACGTGAGACTTCACCCTCCAAAACTCGGATGCGATTTTTAGTAGTTTATTTTTTTTGGAACAGCATCCTACTTGCCACTTACCCAGTCCATTAACCTACTTTCCTTTCTTCCTTTTAATACACCTGAGCCCACTTGCCACTTGCCGAGCCCATTAACCCAATAATTAAAAAGAGAAACCCAAGGTCTAGAAGAAAAAAAGACTCCACCCCTCTTCCACCGTCACCCCAGCAGTCCCGCACGTGTTGATCGCCAACGGCCCAGAAATTCTCCATCGCCACTCTCCCAGTCCGACGCCACTCCATCTGCTTCTCCGTTTGCCACTTTGCCCTCCTCCGTGCATCAGTACAGTAAGTTGTTATTATTAATTTATTTATTATCATTGTTTTGAAAGTCGGTTCGAACTGGTCGAACCGAGAATCGGTGAGTACATCGGTTTGGTTGATATGCGTAGCCGCCTGTTTCCGGGCAAAAACCGGAAGGTCGACCGAACCGGTAATTGTTCGGTTTTTGCCTAATACCCCTAAATGACATCGTTTTACCATCTTATGGAAAAAAAAAAAAACCCAAATTCCCTCAATCCCTCCTCACGCGATACTGACTCCCAGACCCAGATAGCCCTAGCCCCCATCTTTTCTCTCTTCTTCAAGTTGTGTCGTCGTCGCCGTCCCCACTGCTCCAGCGCCGTCGCAACTCGTCGAATCATCTCAGCCGTGTCGGTTCTATTCCACTTCCGCCGCGCTCCAACTGTCCTCTGTTTCAGTCCCGTCGCCTGTGTCTTCTAGTTTGAGTTCCTCATCTGTGCTCCCTCTCTCTCGTCTGTTTGAGTTCCGGGCCTCATCTATTCTCCCTCTCCCTCTTCTGTGTTCGAGTTCCAGCCCAATTGAAAGGTGATTTTTGGGGGTTTTTTTCTTCGATCATCACTCTGTTATATCTCTTTTGTTTTTGAGATTTGGTTTTACTTCTGGTTGGGATTGGTGATCTGAATGTTTTTTTCTTGGAACTTGGAAGTTGGTTTTTGGTGCTTCCCTTTTCAAGTTGCTTGCTGCTTCAACTTGAGGGGATTGTGAATTTTGTTTTAAGAGCGATTGAAGGTTCCTTGGTTTGGGGGGTCTTCACTTTCCTATGTGTATGGAAGCTTAGCCTTTGATTCTTTGAACATACACGTATCAAGTTATTGTTTTCGGCAATGGTGATTCTCATATATTTTTCATTTTATTCATGAGTTTTAATCGTTCCTATTGGTCTTGTGTTGTGCTGTGTTTTAGTTCTTGTTATTGTGATTTTGAGATTTTCAGTTCATCTTCATGCTCATGTTCTTGTTTTATTATAATTTGTTATAAGTTGTTAATTGTTTCTGTCTTATAATTGTTCTTATCCTTGTTCAATTCATGCCTCCCTTGTATATTTTGATTGATAATTTTAGAGATAATACACATTTTGGTCTCTTAACTTGCATGTGAGTTTTAATTTAGTCTTCAAGTTTCAATTGCCTTTATTTAGTTTTTAAACTTTGTGAATGTGACTCATGTTAGTCCTTGGGACCATTTTTGGATGTACAATGTTAACAAAACACTAACGTGGATAACGGGATGTTACTATGTCATTTTTGCTTTGGCTCTTAAATAGCCCAAAAACATCGTAAGTGGTATTTATTGAAACAAGTAATCTTGCGTCGTTTTACAAGTTATAGCATGGTATTTGGTTGCATGGTATTTGGTTGTCCATGTTAGCACTTCATTAATATTTTTGTGTCGAAAATTATCCATAGGCTAATGTGAGCCACGTTTGTAAAGTTTGGGAACTAAAGAGAGGCAATTGAAATTTCAAGGACTAAATTGAGGATTGCGTGCAAATTTAGGGATGAAATTGAATATTAACTCATATTTTTATATATTTTTTAGTTATAAATGATAGTATCAATTAAGTAAGCACTTATTATAATTTTTTATTTGATTTGTGAGTTTATATTTAGATAAATTAATAATATTTTGGTTAATTTAGTATTTTTAATTTGGATGATATTTTAAAATATATATTAAATTATAATTATATTTTCTTGTATTTATTTATATATTTTATTATAAAATAGTTATTTGGATTGAAATACGGTTTAATCAATTAAATTAATGAATCAATAACTAAAGTAGTTTGATGACGGTTCGGTTTTTTAACCTTGATTATTATCAATGTTCTGAAAATCGGTTTGAACTGGCCGATCGAACCGGTCAAACCAGGAACCGTTAACAAATACGGTTCGAGCAGGAAGGAAAACCGCCAAATTCAAGAACCGAAATTAAACCTTAATAGTTATTTGCCCAAAACGCTGCGTTTCGCCCCCAGAAGAACCCTAGCCTTCAGTCTTCACTCTTCAGTTCTTCACCCAGACAACACTCTCGAGCCTCCACCCTCCAGCCCTCCACTCTCACCTCTCGCTCTCAGTTACCACACCTCCAGTCTTCATTAAATGATTAATTCTTTGGTGCTGGTTGTTGATTAATTCTTTAGTGCTGATTGCTTAAAGCATTATTAACTATTAAGTGATTAATTGTTTAAACTGATTGTTTAGTGCTGATTCCAAATGGCTATCAAAGGAATAGCATAACAGTGTTGGTCTGTCATGATGTCTACATAAGCCTTGATTTGTTCAGATGCATTAGTTAGAGTTCTTCATTAAATGATTAATTTTTTGGTGCTGGTTGCTAATTAATTCTTTGGTGCTGGTTGTTGATTAATTCTTTAGTGCCGATTGCTTAAAGCATTATTAACTATTAAGTGATTAATTGTCTAAACCGACTGTTTAGTGTTGATTCCAAATGGCTATCAAAGGAATAGCATGACAGTGATGGTCTGTCATGATTTCTACATAAGCCTTGATTTGTTCAGATGCATTAGTTAGAGTTCTTCATTAGTTAGAGTTCTTCATTAAATGATTAATTTTTTAGTACTGGTTGTTGATTAATTCTTTAGTGCTTATTGCTTAAAGCATTATTAAATTAACTGTTAAGTGATTAATTGTTTAAACTGATTGTTTAGTGCTGATTGCTTAAACTGATTGTTTGAAGCATGATTAAATGATTAATTTTTTGGTGCTGATTGCTTGAAGCATTATTAAATGATTAATTGTTGAAGCTGGTTGCTTGAAGCATGATTAATTGTTATAGTTTATTGTTGAAACCTTGATAATTGATTAGTTGTTGGGCTTAGGGTTGCTTGCTGATTTGGCATTGATAAGTTGATTAGTTATTAGATTGTATTGTTATGGTGGATTTTGATGATTGATGACAAACTTGGATCAGTTGGATGTTGGCATGTTATGTTTGATTGGTTGTTTTTGTTATTTGACTTGAGTTTGTAATTTGAATGAGATCATAACATTCTGATTTATGTAGTATTTTTAATTTGGATGATATTTTAAGGATTATATTAGATTATAATCATGTTTTAATGTGTTTATTTATATTTTATTTATTATTTTATTATAAAACGGTTTTCTTGGTTCAATCACGGTCGAATCGGTTGAACCTATAAATCAGTGAACCAATAACTAGAACGGTTCGATGACCGGTTCGGTTTTCAGAACCTTGATTATTATTATTATTATTATTATTATTATTATTATTATTATTATTATTCTCAAACCAGATTCCTAATTCAAAATATAAGAGTTACTCAATTTTGAAATAGAAAGAGAGAAAAATTAATCAGCAACCTTAATTCGAACATTCTTCCCGTTCATTCCTTTTGTATCCAGGTCAGATTTCATCTTCGAAGCTTTGCTAGGGTTTGCTGATTCAAATCATCCATCTGTCATCTTCCCTTTGTTTCTGCCCTTATTAGCAGACAGTAGTTTCAGTTTCGGATTCAGAAGCTGTTGGAATTATTGCATCCATGTCTAACACCAGCAACAATGTAATTCTAACAATATTTTTATCGGAACTTTATCCCCTTCGAATATCGCCATCTTTTACTTTCAAAACCAACATCAAGTGTTGAATTTTGTGTTGGGATCAGGTGGCTGGGGTTGACAACACCTTCAGAAGAAAATTCGATCGAGAAGAGTATTTGGAACGAGCTCGGGAGCGTGAGAGGCAGGTAATTTCTTTTTACTTAAACGTTAGTGTTCTATTTCCGAATTTCCAATAATTTCTGGCTTTTTTTTAATAATTCATAATATTGTGTTGTATTTTATGTCAAATTTGAACAGGAGGAGGAGGGTCGATCTAAATCTAAAGGTGTGCCACTTACTTCATATGCCTCTATTTGCATTAGCTTCAAAATATTTTCAATGTTCTTGGGTTAATTATTTTGTTAAGTTGGAGAAATTTTCAAGTGATATTATATCAAGTTGACATCACCTTTGTCATATTGATGCAGCTAAAGGTCCTCCAGTGCAGAGGAAACCCCTAAAACATAGAGATTATGAAGTCGACCTCGAGTCCCGCCTAGGCAAGACTCAAGTAAGCAACTATGGACACCCATGTCATTGTTCTAGCATTTCTGAACGACTAAACTTTTATATGCATCTATCTAACGCCTCAACTTTATTGATAAAATGCAATGTTGCAGGTTGTTACGCCGGTTGCACCACTGAGTCAGCAGGTATACTTTTACCACGATATAAATATTAAGAAAACTCTCAGCTTTGTTTCAATATTTGCTATGGGCGATCTTGTGTATGTAACTGATTTTGATATGATGACTTGCTTATCAGGCTGGATATTACTGCTCTGTTTGTGAGTGTGTGGTAAAGGACTCAGCGAACTACTTGGATCATATTAATGGAAAGAAACGTACGTGGCCATTTATATATGGTTCCTTCCATTAGTTGATGCAGTTTTCAGTTAGCCTTCACTTTGCTCATTTTATTCTTATGTTTGTCTCTTAGATCAAAGAGCTTTGGGCATGTCTATGCGAGTTGAACGAGCCTCTCTCCAACAGGTAACCTCTAAAGATAGACAATCTTTTCTGTCTGTCATTTGGTTTCAGTACATATTTTAGTATCTTTGGGGGCAGTAGTAAATTTTTTGGTGGGAAACAGGTTCAGGAACGATTTGAGGTTCTTAAGAAACGTAAAGATCTTGGCACATTCACCGAGCAAGGTAATGCATTGGATTTTACCCCATTAATCAGAACCTTACAAGTTTCAAAGTCAAATCTATCTACTATTCTTGTTGTCTTTACCTTCGCCTGGAACTATAGACCTTTAACTTATCTTCCATGTATGATGGTCATTGACTCATTTCTTTAACGTTGCCTCTACCTTTTGTAGATCTTGACGAAAGGGTTCTAAAACAGCAGCAAGAAGAGGAAGAAAGAAAACGATTACGTCGTGAAAAGAAGAAGGAAAAGGTCAGGAGTCTGTAGTTGCTTATTTTGTATCATTGTTCCACCTCCTTTCTATCAACCCTGATTTTTCTTCTTTTCTCTTAATGTTCTTTATTTTGACCGGTAATAATGGTAACCATCTTTTTAGGAGTAAAAAAAAGTTTTCATCCAACTAGTAATCAGGTAGTGTTTTATTTTGAATTCAGAAAGAGAAGGCAGTGGAAGAACCGGAAATTGATCCTGATGTTGCGGCCATGATGGGGTTTGGTGGTTTCCGGTCATCAAAGAAATGATGCCATTATTTTGAGCAGCTTTTCTGCAATGATAAGCTGAATCTACCAGCCTGATTCCCGGTGGTTTAAAGGTCAATCTATGGTGAAAGGAAATATTAGCGGGTCTAAATATTGGAAGTTTGGGAGCTGGTTCTTAATGTGACTTTTTTTCTTTGGTTCTTGTATATTTCTTATGAGAACTATGTTATGTAATCTTATGTAAGCTCTACACAAGTGTGCTTTGCTAGTTTATGTATTGGGCTTGACAAGTGACAACTACCCTTGGCTCAATTCACGATTAACGTTCTTGGCAAATTATAGAGTAGACATTTTTGCCATTGTTACATTAGTTTGGAGGATAACAGCCAATTTAAGTACGACATTCGAGTTAAGACTCAATTTTACCATGAAATTTCACCTTGGCTTGAAATTGAACCTCCAAATTTTAATTTACTCAATAGGATCTCCAAATATTCAATCGTGACTCGTATTAATGTCTGGTGTGATTTCTGTTAATGGTGTGTAAAGTTGGCATATTAACTTGCCATGGTGTGATTAATGATAAAAAAGTCTTACTTTTTTTAATATTATTTCTGAAAAATCTCATCAAAATTTGATCTTTAAAATTGTGAGATATTATATATGTCATGTTTTTAAATCTTTGGTATTTAGATTCAAATGAAGCCTTCATTCCATATTTTTTTTCAATCTTTGTTTCATTGATGAAAAAATTGTTTCAGTTATTGATCAATTATCCATATAAAACTTTTAATCAATCGCCAATATAAAAATTTGAATGAATTTGATAATTAAATTGTATTTCATATATAATATAATAAAACTATATTCATACTTATAATTAAATATTCGATAACTACTAAAGTAATATTCCAAAAATTATATCATTGACAAAAATAATTTAAAAACAAATAACAAATAAGTATAAGCCTAGGTAAAATCGGACAAAAATGACTGTCTTTAGAATGACCTATTCCATTAATAAAAGAGGCCTACTACACATACAAGTCTGTTTGACTTACAAGTTTTACAAGTTGCTACACATACGGGTCTTTTAATGCGTTATTCAGTTTACAAAGCGCTACACTCACCGTGTATTATGAACGACTCCTCTTCCTCTTCCTCTTCTTCCTCCTCCATGTATTTCTTCGTTATTCTCTTTGCCTTTTTATTAGTTGTTTTACTTGCGTTTATTATTGGTATTCTTGCTTCGTTTTTTTTTCGATTTTCATGGTTTCTGAATTCAAACTTTGAAATCGTTTTGAAGATAATGGAACTTCAGAAATACACCAAAACGATTACAGAAATACAACCAAACAATGACAGAAATACACCCAAAAGGTTACAGAAATACACCCAAACTGTTACAGGAATTTACCCAAACGATTATAGAAATACACCCAAAATTCGTTGAAGTACAACGATTATAGAAATACACCCAAAGGATTACAGAAATACACTCAAAGGATTACAAAACTACACCCAAAGGATTTAAGAAATACACCCAAAATTCGTTGAAGTACACCTTATGCATAATTCAGAACTCTTTCTCTTTCTCCTCCTCATCTTCTGCTGCTTCTTCTTCTTCAAAAACGATTTCAGAGCTTGATATAAAAAAATAATGGAAATCGAAAATAATAAAGAAAGAAAACAGAGAGAAAAGCACGTAAATGAAGAAGGAGAAGAAGAGGAAGAGGAAGAGGAAGAAGAATGTGCAGCAAGAAGAAGAAGAAGGTGCAGTGAAATTGTGCAGTAACGGTTGAAGAAGGAGAAAGAGAAAGCAAGAAACGAAAGAAAAGAAGAAGAAGAGGAGGAAGAGGAAGAAGAACGTGCAGTAACGGTTCAAGCGCGTTAATATTATTATTTATTGTAATAATTATTTTTAGATATTATATTTCAAATCTTTTCTTATATATTTAAAATTTAAAATTATATTTTCTTAAAGTTAAAATATTTAAATTTAAATTTAAACAAAACAAAATAAAAATAACAAACCAAAATTAAACTCTAATAAAATTAAAATTAAAATAATACAATCAAAATTATTTTTTTGGTTTTAAGACGCGTATATGTGTTTTTTTATTCTAATTAACAAGAATAATAAACACAATTATTTTTGGATGAGTTTCGAATGTGTTAAGAAATTATTTAGTATACAATTTTGTAATTTTAGATGTGTTCATTAATGTATACAACAATATGATTGAACATTAGCCTAATAGTAGTGACGATCACGTTTGCTTTATGACAAACAAAGTTCTCTTTTCCTTTGAGTATACAGAGATTTCTATTTATTAGTTTTATATGCATGGTTTAAAAAACTTGTTTAACAATCTGGTTCATGGACTTTATTGTAGAAGAAGTGCTATATATATTGAGCTGTTCTCAAAATCAAAGCAGCAAAAGAGAATCAATTTTTTGTTATTATTTGTCTTAAAAAAAATATTTATGTTAAGAAAATATAAGCATAAATTCGATGAATTTCGGATGTGTACTAAAAGTATTTTATATGTTATCTTATTATTTTGGATGTGTTTAAAATTTATTTATGTAAAAAATATAAACACAGATTTAAATAAATTTTAGATGCATACTAAAAGTATTTTATGTGTTGTCTTCTTATTTTAGATGTGTTATGAATATATATAAAATAATAAAAAAACACAAACAAAATAATCACAACATTTTAAAAATGTTAATGTAATGTTGAATATCAACTTCTACTAATACGGATTTTTTATTTAAATAAATAAAAAAATTGCATTAATTACCGAAATAGATAAATTTAAAAATATTTACTGTTTTGCGTTTTCCAGTCATATCTTGTTTTACACTGTAAACGAGATAAGGCTGAGAGTCGCCTACAAGTATAAGTCGTTTACACACATTTGCTGGACCTCACTTTGACCTAGTCAAACTCTTTCTCCGATGTTTTAACCTTTTCCTTCCATATCTGAGTCAGAGACGGTGATGGCACGCCAAGCGGGCAACAACGGTGACATTAACAGACTAAACGAGACTTCACATTACACTGGGGCGGCCGACTTTGAGGTTAGTTGCGTTGTTATGTTTAGTTAAAGTAAGTATGTGGACATTGCTAGGATAGTCTCGTAGTGACAAACACTGAGTAATATGTATTATTATGTATGTATACATTAAAAATTTATTTTTCATTCCGCAGAGGCCTCGCCTTCTATTGCCCCGACGAGTCAGCCATACCCTTCCTCCACCAGATGCTATCGTCCCATATCTGGTTGAGGCCAGATTCGGCAACACGGTGCCACTCAGGGACTTCACATTTGACAATTCCCTGATATTGGCACTCGACACTCGTGGAGCGATGGCGTTCGGAGATGCACACGTTTCATCTTTCGTGGGGTGAGGTCACTATCACCCTGCAGGACGTGGTGTACCACATCGGCCTGCGTGCACACGGGAACCTCGTTGGGGGTGCCTTCGTGACTTCGGTTGGTGGTACGGCACTGAGACGTGGGCGATGGTGGAGCAGCTGCTTGGTGCCAGGCCACCGGTGGCGGCACAGCAGGCGGAGCAGAGGAAGGAGTCGTTCACGCTGAAGTTGGTCTGGTTGCGTGATCGTGTACGACAGATGCCCCCCACCGACGATCCTGAGACCCTCCGACAGTATGCGCGATGCTACATTATGTTACTGATCGGAGGGTATATGCTGACAGACAAGTCCAACAACCTGGTGCACTTATGGTGGTTACTAGGAAAACAGCTCTGCAGTGCCTGAAGCAACTTGGGAACCTTATTGTACGACTCCTCCCAATCCCTATAGATTTGTGCAATTGCCTTCTGCTTGGCCATCCACACCTTTCTGTAGGACGGTTTGAAGTGATAGCTCGCTTGGACCGCACCTTGCAAAACCGAATGCTGACAAAGGGGTTGGATTGAATCAACGGCAAGATGACCCGACATATCAGACTGCTGTCTAGCTGACGATGGTCTTGAGACATGGTGGGTGCTAGATAACTATGCACTCCACCAACCCTCCGAACCTCCCTGAAGACAACAACACAGGATTCCTTTAGGCACTTTGTACACCTACTAAGTATATCATAATGAAGTATTGAAAGGCACACATAAACTTAATATTACCAGTATCTAAGGTTCTGTCGAAGAGCCACATGGAGGCTCCATTGACACCCATTATCAGCTTGACGACACTGCACATGGTACTTTAACCGGTCTGATTCTATCACTCGGTACTCTGCACTCCTCCGAATATTGTAGTTCTTCACACCTTGAAGCATTGCCTCTTTGCTTCTAAACTTGTGTCCGACCCGAAACTCTACACTGTCGTCTAGGTTGTAATCCTCTTCACCCGTGTCAAGAAACGGAGTCCTCTCGTGCATGGCGTCCAAATCCAGACTGTGATAGTGAGACGGAACTGCCAAAAGCGCCGGTATCGGAAGAGGGGGAGGCAGGACATGGCGGGGAGCAGTCGGAACGGATGTCTCCGGAACACACTCATTCTCATCCTCACCATCGGACGATTCGCTATCACCACTGTCCGGCACGTAATCCTCATCTGACTCCTCCACACCCTCCGCCTCATCCACTGGAACGGTGACATGAATGAGCGGTGGTGCGAGAGGTCGGTCGTCCTACACATAGGTTGAGTGTACAGAAGGACCACCATCACTGTGCCCCACCTCTGCAGACAGCTCTATTACTTGCTCCACCATGATCCTCCCATGTATATTGAACATCACTCGCACAGGCTCGTCCCCTTGAAGTCGGAATAGTCGAAATCGAAAGACTCCATTACCCATGGGGGCCAGTAACCTATACGCCACTGATAAACCACTATTTTATGGTTTATATTGTGCTGATTTGAGTGGTTTTTATCAATTATTTGTTCACTTATTCACATAATTTGCATGGTTTTACATTTTCCTTCCTAATTCTGTGCTATGATTGAAAACATGTTTCCTGGGCCTTTAAACTGTCAATTTTAATTATCCTTTATTACCATTCGATGCCGTGATCTGTGTGTTGAGTACTTTCAGGCTTTAGAGGGAAAGAATGGCTTAGAGGATGGAAAGGAAACATGCAAAAGTGGAAGGAACGCGAAAAATGAAGTATTTGAGAAACTGGCAGCGACGCGCACGCATGGGCGACGCGTACGCGTGAAAAGGAATTTTGCCAAATGACGCTCACGCATGGGCGACGCGTACGCATGCCTAGCATAGAAGACGAGCGACGCGTATGCGTGACTGACGCGTACGCGTGAAAAGGAATTTCGCCAAATGACGTGCACGCGTGACCTACGCGTACGCGTGACATGCGCCACGTGCAGAAAGTTGCAGAAAGCGCTGGGGGCGATTTCTGGGCTCCCTTTGGCCCAGTTTCAAGCCCGAAAAACACAGAATAAGAGCTGAAGAATGGGGGAAACACAAGGACAACATATACACACTATTCATTATTCACAATTTAGGTTTTAGATGTAGTTGCTAGAGAGAGAGGCTCTCTCCTCTCTCTAGGTTTTAGGATTTCTCTTAGTTTTAGGATTACTTCTTCTCAATTCCAGGTTCAATGTTCCTTAAATTTAGTTTCTCTTCTACTTTTATTTATTCTAGCATTCTAGTTTATTTATTTTCCCAATCTGGTTCATGAACTCCATGTTAGATTTGATTTCTTTATTTAATGCAATTTGAGGTATTTCATATTTATGATTTTAATTTAGTTTTTTACATTCTTAGCTTTGGTTGAGTAATTGGAGACGCTTGAGTTATCAAACTCCTTTGTTGATTGATAATTGTAAGTTGCTGGTTGATTTGGATCCCTCTAAAGCTAGTTTTTCCTTAGGAGTTGACTAGGAGTTGAAGAATCAAATTGATTAGTCCACTTGACTATCCTTTATTTAGTAAGGGTTAACTAAGTGGGAGCAATGAACAATTCTCATCACAATTGATAAGGATAACTAGGATAGGACGTCTAATTCTCATACCTTACCAAGAGTTTTCTTAATTATTAATTTACTTTCTTGCAATTTACTTTTCTTGTTCCTTATTTAAAAATCCAAAAAGATACAATCCCATAACCAATAATAAATTACACCTCCTTGCAATTCCTTGAGAGACGACCCGAGGTTTGAATAATTCGGTTATTATTTTTATTTGGTTTGCTTTAGTGACAAACAAGTTTTTGTACGAAAGGATTATTGTTGGTTTAGAAACTATACTTACAACGTGATTACTTTTGTGAATTTCTTTACTAACAAAAAATCCGTTCGTTAGCCACCTTCCGATTTCTCTCGCCACTGTATCTCCGAGCTTGCTCAGTATCAAACTCTTCAAATCCGACAACGTATTCACACATTAAGTGCGAAACAATATCGGATCCTCGCACTCAAATGTGACCCCGTTGTTTCCGTTAAACATGCAGCAATTGGGATACACAAGCACAACTATATAAGGATTATTAGTGGCCATGCCTTGTATTTGTGAGAAATATGATACGAAAAGTTTGTGAAGAATATCAAAGGTTACACATCTTTTTATAGTTGGTGGGACACAACTCATTGTATCTCGTTTACAGTATAAACGACATGAGTATTTCATGTATCTCATTTACAGTGTAAACGAAATACATGTTTATCTCGTTTACACCGTAAACGAGATAGAATATGCGTCATATCTCGTTTACACTGTAAACAAGATACATGAAATGTCATCTCTTTACAGTGTAAACGAGATATGACTGGAAAACGCAAAACGGTAAGTATTTTTAAAATTATTTATTTTGATAATTAATGTAATTTTTTATTTATTTAAATAAAATCCCTATTAATACCTATGATAGTACATGTTTTTCATGAAACTAAGGAATAAAAAAAAAATTAAAGTTGCAGATTTTGTGAATAAAAAATGCCAAATTTTTGTGAATAAAAAAAAAAAAAACTAAAACAGTAAATGAAAAAAAACTAAAATTATAAATGAATGATTATTTACCTTGTCAAAAGAATAAAGAATTATAATTATAAATCACATAATAATAAAAAAACTAAAATACAATAACGAACACTAGTTGTCCCACATAAAAATAAAATAATATGAATAAAATAACTTGAATGACTAATTTTCTAAAAAATATAAAATATAGAAAGGTAGTTATTTACAGCTGTTAAGTATTTGTATTTTTAAAATTTAAATTAAATAAAAGTGTTAGTGGTTCCTAAAATTTAAAAATATGATTAAATAAAAATTAAAAAATAATATAATAAAGTAATTAAATTTAAAAATTGATTTAAGAATTAACTTTAAAGAACAAATAGCATTATTGTAACAAAAGGTGGTAAATGTTAAGCCGACTAAGATTTTTGATGAGATGATATATTCTGATAACACGATTCCGGCTTGTAATGAAATTCCCGAATCATATTAATATCAACCCTAATTTCCAAGTTGTATACCTTCAGGGATGGATTTCGAAATATTATTATGGGAGGTCAATAATATATATAATATTAAAAAATTATGTAAAAAATTATATAATATAAGATGTATTACAAAAATATATTGATAGAAAATATATTTTAAAGTGTAAAAAATATGTGTGTATTTTTTATTAATGAAGTGGTCGATTTTTTGTATCATAAAATTTACTGATAATAGAATCTGTGTCAAATCTTTCAGCAATTTTTTTTAATATAATTAAAAGACAATTAGCAAGAAATTCATATTTCATTTTGTTTCTGAGTCATTCTTTACAATATTTATAACTGAAAAAGATCTTTCAGTTATAGCAGTTAAAACAGAGAGAATTAATACCAAATGAATCAAGAAAAATGATCACAAGAAAAAAAAGAATTCACTTTATGAGATTTGAAAAATTTTATTTAATTAAAAATACAATAATACTCCACATCCATGTAAAAAACCTAACCAAGTCATTCAAGCACTTTTTTGTTAACGCACCTCCCCCTTCCCTCTGAGTTACGTGAAATACATGCGCGCTCCCTCCCCCCTCCTATTAATGCGCGTAAAGCTTCTTCTTCAACGTTAACAATCTAATTGCAATTTTTGGATCTGCTCTGCTGCTACGTCGTTCTTCTTCTTTTTCTTTTCTGCTGTTCGTTGTTCTTCTCTGCTGCTCGTCGCTCTTCTTCCTATTCTTTTTCATTTTCTTTCTTCGATATGTGAATTTCAATAGGATATCAAAACAATGAATGATTCAACTTCAAATCAGTTGAATGAGAGCGATTTGGATTATTCTTCTGAAACGAATCAAGCAGACGAGGTTTGGATTATTTTTTGAATCAAATTGAATGAAATGCAATTGCTAAATTGAATTGAATGGACGTAGGTGTTCTAAATTGAATTGAATTGATAATCTCTAAATTGTAGACACAGGTGTCTTGAATTTTATTTTATATAATGGATAATGTTTCGTTCATTTAGTACTATGCAATTGTTTCACCATAATAACGTGTTCGGTTCACTATACAGAAAGCTGTTCAAATTTGAATTTATATAATGGATAATGTTCCATTCATTTAGTACTATACAATTGTTTCACCATAATAACGTGTTCGGTTAATTATGCAGAAATCTGTTCGAATTTGAATTTATACAATGGATAATGTTCCATTCATTTAGTACTATACAATTGTTTCACCATAATAGCATGTTCGGTTCATTCTGCAGACCAGGTGTGTTGTGGATGAACATACAATTTGTTCCAAAGGTTGGGATGATTTACAAGACACTAGAAGAAGTTAGAAAGTTCTACAAAAATTATTTCAAACTTGCTGGTTTTTCTACCAAATAAGGAACACGACTTGAAAGGGATGCGAGATTATTAAGAATCAATTAATCGTATACAGTAGAGAGGGAGGTGGAAATCCAAGATATCTCTAACTTTGAAGACAAATCCCTCAGCCAGCATAAACTGTCCAGCCAAAATCTATGTACACATAATGAAGGACATCAGTCTTTGGACAATTTATAAAGTTGTTCTCAATCATTTATACCCTTGCTGTCCAGACCGTACAGAGATGCTCAAACAACACAGGGAGCTAAGTATGTTTGTGCATTGCACCATCGAAACCAACAAGAACAGATCGAGCAAAAAATACCAATCATTCGTAGCAGCAGCCGTCAGTCATTGAAAACTAAGTTTTATAGAAAAAGATGCGAGGAATTACATCACAAGGGAAGTACAGAATGTTTCCGAACAAAACGATGCCAAAGAATTCGGGAAGTATATACCTATTAAGAAAGAAAGAGAAGAACCAAAATTTCTTTTTTGAGCTCAATCTCTAAGGCAATCACTCCATCAAAAATGTATTATGGGCCGATGCAAGAAGCAGGGCTGTATGCTAGTATTTCGGAGACGTAGTTTCATTTGACACCACCTACAACACAAATAGGTATTTGGTTCACCCAAATCTATGAAGCACGGACACTTCGCTGAGTTGTCGTGTCCGTCTGTCGCACACATTTTGGACACAACACTCACCGACACTCATCCGACATGCGTGTCTGCTGTGTCCAACCGTGTCTTAATAAAAAATAAAAAATTCTTTTCTGGACACACCTGGACACACCTAAATACCATCACGTGTCAGCTTGTCCAGTCTTATTCTTAAAATAAATTTAGATATAGTATATATTATTATTTATTAAAATAAAAAATATTTTAAATACTTGATATAATTAAAATAAGAGATTAAAAATAATTAAAAATTTTAATTTATATTTCAATATCAATAAAATATCAAAATATCATTATAATTTATCTAAAAAATACTTTATATTTTATATGTATGCGTGTCCCCGTATCATATAAGATTTTAAATTTCGCGTGTCGGCGTGTCCTGTGTCGTGTCGTGTCCCATGTCCGTGCATCATAGACCCAAATTAAGGCTTTACGTTCACCAAATCTACACATTTTGGTTCATCACTTTGTCAGAGTGTCCATTTATGCAGGTACAATATGATTTTTGGTTATTTTGTGGGCGTGAATCACCACAGTCAGTCAACACTTCTTGGATGCACCCTGATGAAAAACGAGGACATCCAATCATTCAATTGTCTATTTGAGTGTTGGTTTCGTTGTATATGAGGGAAGGCACCAAAAGACATTCTCGCCGACTAATGCGCATCGATGCAAAAGGCCATCGAATGTCTATACCAACAACAATTTACCAGTAGTGTTTCTAGCACATCATAAAAAAGATCCCAAACAAACTAAACGACTACAAACAACACGAAAAAATCGAATAAGAGATGAATCATGTCATTTGGAATTTGTTTACAAAAAACGTATTTGATAGAAACTGAAACAATTTTTTCACAAAGTACGGTATTAGAGATAATCAGGGGAATTTGGATCCTCTAAAGTTTGAATTTCACTTTAGAGAGTAAAGTGTGATCTTCTACCCTTGAATAGTTTCTCTTTCATATTTATGATTGGTCCCACCTATAAAATCAATGGTGAGAGATCACACTTTACTCTCTAAAGTGAAATTCAAACTTTAGAGGATTCAAATCCCAATCAGGGACTCTCAGATAAACGAAATTTTAATTCACATTATTTTATGCCGTTATTTTTTCGATTAAAACGTGTATAGATTTCGATTTAACCCAGCTCATGCGTTCGATTTATTATGCAGATTTCCTATTTAATATTTTAGATGTCGAGAAAAAGTGATTGTCAAAATATTATCAAATTTATTTAAATAAAGTATTTTCATTGGAACTTTTTTCAATGTTATTCTCTGAAATAAAAATAGAAGGCACTGACGGTATGATGCGTAGCCGAGGCGACAAATAAAAGATGCGGGAAATATTATTCGTAGATGACGGAAAATAAAGAAAAAGTTTAGAATCAGTAAAATAAAAGTGAATAATTTTATATTATTGAATAAAATTTAATATTATTAAAAATATTATTAATAATTATTTAATGATTACAAATTATAAAAGTTACTGACCCATTACTCTTCATCAAACAAAACCACATGCATTACTTACTATTGGTCCTACATAAGCCAAAATATGTGAAAAAGAAGGACATACTTTTGACGAATTTTACCTATGATTCTGATAACATTATTTACCTAACGACGTATTATTTGAGCAAAATAGTCAAAGATTTCAACTCGTGCAGCTTATTCCTAACAGTCCAAAGGTTTTAGTTATTACATAAGATAAAATATGACCCAACAACGAAGACAAACACACAGATCAGACATCCGTCTCTGTCAAAGTCTGAATAAATTCCACTAAAAAACTTAGCAATTGGACTTAAGAGACTAAAGAATGAAGAGATGACAAGTGCCATGACGCCATCATGCATGGCATGGAACCACTATAAAACCCCACTCCCTCCTCCCTGGTTTCAGCATCCAAAACAAACATGGCTCCCAAATACACACTTGCAGTGTTGCTACTTGCATTGGTGTTTGCAGCAGTCTCCATTGCTGATGAATACCCTAAACCTATTCACGACAAGCCTCCATTCCAAAAGCCACCCTATGAGAAGCCTCCATACCATAAGCCACCATTCGAGAAACCACCACACGACAAGCCACCCTATGAGAAGCCACCACATGAGAAGCCACCATATGAAAAACCACCACACGAGAAGCCACCATATGGAAAGCCACCCCATCAGGAGGAGCAAGTAGAGAAGGTTGAGGTTAATGGCTACTACAAGCCACCACAACACCATGAGCCTCGTCCTTACAAGCCACCGTATGGAGGTGGTGGACACGGCGGTCACCACCCTCCGGCGGAGAATGAGGAGACTGACGGTTACTACAAACCACATCCACACCCACCTCATCACGGCCACTGGCCTCCAACTGCCAACTAAATGCATGTATGCGTGTTAGTATGGCGATGGTTACGGTGATTTCAAATGTTAAATAAAATGCGGCTTATTAGGATTGTAGTTGCCGCTACTCTTTGCTGCTTATACTCATGTAATCATCGTTTTCTTCTAATACTTTAATTTACTTCCATCTCTATCTTAGCTTCCTGCTTTATTTATAGCTTGTTATATCCTCCACTATTCTACGGATGCTTCCAGTGATGATCCTCGTCTTTGTTCTCTTACTTCTCTTCCTACCTAGCTTGCTTGCTCCATCTATTATTAATAATGGATTTCTTTTTATACTTGCTGCTGCTCCTTCAATGCAACTTATCGCTTCTACGGTTCTACCATTCTCTTCATTTCAATAAGCACTTTCTAAAGCTTAGCACAAGAGATGCATTTTATTCATGTCACTCTTTAAAGGAAATGACATGGGTCAACACTTTTAGTAATATAAAATAGAAATTTTGTTAGCATTAATTCAAATATAAAACAAAAATATATATAGAAAAGAAATTATTAATCATCTAACATTTTTCCTACTCGTCAATGGTACAATTTTAGTTAAAAGTATATATATAGTCTTTGTCTCTACGTTTTCAGAGTCAAGACGCGTTGTGTTTTGTCAACCTTTTATATATATATATATATATATATATAAACTAAAATCAACTATGCTACATGTAAACTAAAATCAATTATTAATATCAATTATCAGTAATATTATATTAAAATAAAAAATACACATTAAAATTAAAATAAATTAAATAATACAAATATTTATACATAAAAATATAATAATTAATATTGATAATTAATTTTAATATACAAATAATATATATATATATGAACGAAACGGTAAAACTCTGAGTTAATTTAATAAAATAACAATTATTCATACCCTGATTCAATAGGTAACAACCAGGTCCAATAATACTAAAAGACCCACCAATAAAGGTTTACCTCAGGATAAAGTCCGACCTCTTCTAAGAAGAGGTCGAACACCGACTCCCAAGGGGCGAAAGTCCTGCTCGCTCAAAGCAAATAAATTGTTTCCTAAAATCTCTACCACATCTAGAAGGTGAATCTCAACAAACTCCCAAAATAAAGAGAACGCTTATCTACCAAAAAAGATAAAATTACTCCAACAAAGGTGGTTAGCAATTCTACTATAAATACACTAGTACCCCCCCAGGTATAACTCACGCTCTAATCTACTAAAAATCAGCCTAAACTCCTTGCTAACTTAAGCATCAGAGTCTCTTATAGGTACCACCCCCACCTCCTCACGAGGAACTCGAACAGGCGGCACCTCAGTATCACAAGTCAGACGCTGCCACACAAAGGGACTTGGACCTCACGTTCAAGCCCAAATCAATGTTTCAGGTAACTCTCGAAACATTGGCGCTATTGCTGAGGACCTGGAATTCATCCCACAGCCATGGCAGACTACCAACAGGATGACGGCTGCACTGCATCTGAGGGACCCCACGGAGAAGGGCCCTCGGGAAACCCCTATCCAAGAAGAATCTATTCTGAAGTATACCACTCCGAGGATGAGGACCACCCCCAGGCGATAGAGATACTGGACATGGTCTATGGACAGCAAGATCGGCTCCGACAGCTCGAGCATGAGGCTGAACGACAGCGGGAGGGAGAATGGGAATTAAGGAGAGAAGTAAGACGATGCAAACAGCTAGAAGAAAAGCTCCATAAGCTGGAGGCTGACCTCCGAAGTCAAACCAACAGGACAGATTGGGAAGAAAGCCCCTTAGGAGGAGACGACCCGTTTACAGAAGAGATCATGAGGGCCAAAGTTCTAAAAAATTTCAAATTTCCCGACATGGATCTCTATGACGGGACATCCGACCCAAGGCACCACCTAAGCAACTTCAAAAGTCGAATGTATCTGGAAAATGCCTCCGACGCTACACATTGCAAAGCCTTCCCTACTATCTTGACCAAAGCTGCAATGAAGTGGTTTAACGGCTTGCATCCGAGGTTGGTCACCAGCTTCGACGACCTAGCCAGAAAATTTCTGACCAGGTTTTCTATTCAAAGGAATAAAACATAACACGCACCGAGCTTACTGGGAGTAAAGCAAGAGGTCGGGAAAACCCTTCGAGATTACATGGAAAGATTCAACAAAGCTTGCTTGGAGATTCAGGATCTACCAACTGAAGCTATGATTATGGGCTTAGTCAATGGCCTCAGAGAAGACCATTCACCCAATCCATATCTAAAAGACACCCGACCTCTCTAAACGAGATTCAGGAGAGGGCCGAGAAGTATATCAACATGGAAGAAAATTCCCGACTAAGAGAGCCTCCCTCAAGATCAAACCTACCTTATCCACCTCGGGACAAAGAAAGGGAACCCAAGAAAAGAGAGGAGTCGGGTGTAGAAAAACTTCGAAAATATCACAACTACACTCCTCTCAGGGTCTTCCTAGTGGACGTTTACAGAGAAATATGTCACACGGAGAAACTTCTCGCACCTCGTCCAATCAAGCACAAGAAAGCTGGAAGTTAGACAGAATATTGCAAATACCATAAACTCTATGGTCACTCCACCGATGAATGTTACAACTTGAAAAATGTTATTGAAAAGTTGGCAAGAGAAGGCTGACTTGATAGATACTTGGCAGATAGGTCAGACGACCCAAGGAAGAGGAGAAGGGATGAAGAAGGAGGACGACTGGAATGACCTCCTCACACCTCGGATGGACACATCCATATGATTAATGAAGGATTCGCAAGAGGAGGAATGTCAAAATCCTCACGAAAAAGACACCTCAAAGAAGTGTACTAGGTCAGGGAAAGCAGTCAACTGACCAACCTACCCACCATCTCTTTCACAAAGGAAGATGCACAAGGTCTAGTGCTCGAGCACGACGATCCAGTAGTGATAATAATGATCCTGGCTAACGCAAACCTTCATCACACCTTAATACATTAAGGAAGTTCAGCTAATATTTTGTTCAAACCCGCTTTCGACAAGTTCAGGTTAGAAGAAAAAGATCTAAAGGCATACCCCGATAGCTTGTTCGGACTGGGAGACACACCAAACCGACATCTCAGTTATATCTCGTTATACACCACCTTCGGAAAGGGTTCCAAGTCCAGGACCCTGATCATCGACTACATCGTAATCGATGTAAACTTGGCCTATAATGCTCTAATAGGTCGGACGACCTTAAATAGACTTACAGCTGTGGTCTCTACTCCCCACCTTTACATGAAATTCCCTACGGCTGAAGGGATTGCCACCATCAAAGGAGATCAAAAGCTAGCAAGGAAGTGCTATAACGAGAGCCTTAGTGTGAAAGGCAACTCGGGAGGTGACGGAAGAAAAATGTCGGTAAAGATTTTCACAAAAATATCGCGTTGCAAGTATAGTTTTAAACCGATAATTAAACCTCAATCAATATTTAAATTGTTTGTCACTTAAGCAAACCCAATAAAATTAACCGAAGTATTTAAATCTCGGGTAGTCTCTCAAGGAATTGCAGGGAAGTATGTTTATTATTGGTTATGAGATTGTATCTTTTTGGGTTTTGAGTTTAATAAGCAAGGAATGTAAATAACAAGAAAATAACTAACGACTAAGAAAAGTCCTAGCAAGGGTTAAGAATCGAAATTTCTATCCTCATTATCATTGTCAATTGTGATGGTAATTGCAAATTGCTCTCACTTAGTTAACCTCTAACAATTGAAGGTAAGTCAAGTGAGAAAATCAACTTGAGTTCGCAAGTCTTAATCAAAGACTAGAGTCAGTGAAGCTCAAGCCAACTAGCAACTTTCAATCACCAACCAACAAGAGACTTTGACAATTCAAGAGTCTTCAAATTACTCAATCCAAGCTAAGAATACAAAAATATAATTTAAAATTCAACCAAGAATTTTATCAAATACTTGGTAGGTACAAAATAAAAGTATAGAAAAGTAATAACAGAATGTAAAATCTAAGAATAACAGTTCCAAGGAATCAATAATAACAAATGAAGAAAGAAGCAATAAACATGAAATACCTCAAATTGCATTAAATAGGAAATTGAATCTAACATGAAGAGTTCAGAAACTAAATTAGAAATATAAAGGAATCAATGATAGAAGTAGATAAACCAAAGTACTAGGACAAATAAAAGTAGAAGAAAACTAAATTAAAACAAGGTAAAAATCTGAATTTAAGAAGAACTAAAACTAAAAACCCTAAAACCTAGAGAGAGGAGAGAGCCTTGATGAGCTCAAGGACTATGTCGGTATAGAATTTCTCAATAAAATCCCGTTGTAAGTATAGCTCTACCCAACAACAATCCTCGAGTATCAAATTTAGAAAGGAATTGGTTGTCACAAGTTCAACCCCAATAAAAGTAACCGAAGTATTCAAACCTCGGGTCGTTTCACAAGGAATGGGCAAACATGTGCTTCAACATTGGTTAGAAATCCAGGGTTGCAAGTCATGAGCAAGAAATTAAACTAGAAATCTTAACAAGCAAGTAATTTTGGAATGCAAGAAACTAATTCAATTGACTAAAGCAAGATGTAAATAATTCCAAACTAATAAAATAACATCCAATGTAATTCTATTCTAAACTAAACAAATAACTATAACTAAGACAAAGCAATCAAGATTTTTGGGTTTTCAAATATGAATGATAAAAGCAACTCTTGGCTAAGCATGGGAATTGAGATCGTAATCCTTGTCTCCATATCAAACATTGACAATTATGAGGTACCAACCTACTAAGTCTACTTCTCAAAAGCCTTAAGTACGTATTGTCTACTCCTAGGCTTGAAGTACGTTAAATAGGTTTGATCACATCAACCCATAAGTCCCAACCTATCTACTAATTAGATTAGTAGTGGGTTAGTGTCAATGGGTATCAAATTGATCACCTAGAGTTTTCAAATCACAAATTCAATGAGACCCAATGACTCAAGGTCACTCAATTCCCTTAGCTTATGCCAAGAGTAAAGAAAACTACTCCATAATCAAAGGAAACATTTCATCAAACACATGGTAAGCATTAATAAAAGACATATTCAAATTGCAATTAAATTGGAACTAACAAGTACCTATTAACAATTATCAACATACAATCACTCAAACAACACAATTAATCATGGAAATCATCAATGCAACAATAACAAATCAAGATCCACAAGATTCATGAAATGGGTATAAAATGACAAACAACAAGGAAACATAAAACTAACACAAGATCTCAACATAATTATACTAGAGAATCCAAATTAAACAATTAAAACTAGTAATTAACAAGATCCAATTCAAAATTCAACAAGGGAAGATCAAATTAAAGCTAGATCTAGAGAGGAACAAGAGTTTCTCTCTCTAGAAGAACAAGAACCATAAACTAGCTAAAAATTGTGTCTAAGTGTAAAATGATTGATCCCCCCTTTTCCCCTAGCATCCTTGGGTCTTTTCCATGCAGAACCAGCTTGAATTTGGGCCTGATGAGCCTCAGAAATCGCCTGGCACAATTTTCTTTAATGAGGTCACGTGCAGCTTTTCGCGCGTGCGCGTCGGTGGAATTTCTCTAATCCGCGCGGATGCGTCCATCCTTGCGCGCCGCTTCCAGCTATCCACATCCACGTGTGCGCGTGAAGTACGCGTGCACGCCCATGCTGAAGTTCCCAAAATCCAAGTCTTCATGTTCCTTCCTTTTGTGCATGCTTTGATTCTCTCTTCTAGGCCATTCTTGTCCTATAAATCCTGAAAACACTAAACAAATACATCACGGCATCGAATGGTAATAGAAGAGGGTCAAAATGTAGCAATTTTAAGGCAAAATAAGCATGTTTTTCATCATGGAGCAATATTAGGAAGAGAACACAAAACCATGCATTTCTTGTGAATAAGTGTGAGAAATATTGACAAAAATCGCCGAATTCTACACAATATAAACCACAAAATTTGGGTTTATCAAGCCTCTCTCTCTAGAAAACTACATCTAAAACCTCAGTAATTGTGAGTGAATGATAAGTGAATGATTCCCCCTTCCAACTTCACTCTACAGTCTCTAATCAGTATTTTTGGGCCTGAAACTGGGTCCAAAGCAGCCTAGAAATCGCCCCCAGTATTTTCTGTTTAATGCAGCACGTGACGCGCTGACACGCGTACGCGTCAGCCACGCGTACGCGTCGCTGGACTTTTCACTGGCCACGCGTAGGCATCAGCCATGCGTGCGCGTCATCTGTCGAATGCACAAGTCACGCGTACGCGTCCCCATGCGTGCGCGTCACTACCAGATTCTGAAATAGTTGATTTCTTGTGTTCCTTTCACTTTTGCATGCTTCCTTTCTATCCTCTAAGCCATTCCTGCCCTATAAATCTTGGAAACACTTAGCAGACATATCACAGCATCGAATAAAAATAAGAGAAGATTAAAATTAGCAAATTTAAGGCCAAAGAAGCATGTTTTCAATCATAGCATAAAATTAGGAAGGAAAATGTAAAACATGCAAATTGTATGAATAAGTGTGAGAAAAGTTGATAAAATCCACTAAATTAAGCACAAGATAAATCCTAAAATTGGGGTTTATCAACCTCCCCACACTTAAACATTAGCATGTCCTCATGCTAAGCTCAAGAGAAGCTAAAAGAGTGAAGAGAGATGGTAGGACTTATTAAATGTAACCTATCTATATGAATGCAACTACATGCAAAATACTTTTACCTACTTGGTTAAAAGTAAATAAATCTTTCAAGAAAAAAATATGAACTGGATCTCACTAATTCAAATCATAAAATGAAGTACAAATAGACTTGCAAGAAGAAAGCTTGTGAAAGCCGGGAACAAAGAGTCGAGCATCGAACCCTCACTTGAAGTATATACACTCTAATCATTCAAGTGTTTGAGGTTCGATTCTCTCAGTTCTCTACTAACCTTGCTTTCTAAGGCTTGCTCTTCTTCTTCCAATCAACAAAAATTTAATGCACAAATACACATATCAAGAGGTCTTTTAAAGGTTGTATTGGGGATAGGGTCAAGGTAGGAATGTATTTGGTCAAGTGGACTAAAATCTGAATCCTTGATTAACCCAAACTTCCCACCTAATCTAAGATAATCCATGTAATCAAAATACAAAACCTAACTACCCATTAACCATGTTTTCCACATATTCATGCATCCCAATTTTGAGTACAGTGCATATGCATTACTATCACCATTTACCTTGGGGCATTTTGTCCCCTTTTAATTTTTTTTCTCTTTCTCTTTTTTTTTCTTTTCATTTTTCTTTTATTTTTGGTTTTTCTTTTTATTTTTTTTCTCAATACATACATTTAAGGTTACATGTCCTCAATATTCTTTTCGCATTTTCACAAAAGAGTCTAACATACTCAATTCCCAAACCAAATATCTAAAAACCCAACTTCCCCATACTTAAATCATGAACACTTTCACTAGTCTAAGCTAAACAAGGATTCAAATTAAAGTCATTCATTATTTTTCACTTAGAGTTAATGATGTGCTAAAGTAAAGAACAAATGGGGTAAAATAGGCTCAACATTGGTTTGCAAAGGATAATGAAAGGGTAAGGCCATATGGGTATGTGAACTATAGTGAAACAAAAGCCTCAATCACGTAAGTGTATTCATACATCAAACAATGAAAATATAGAATCAAGCAAGATAAAGATCACAATTTTAGAGAGAACAACACACACCAAAACAAAGTATTGGTTGATAAAATACAACCAATCAAATAGGTTCAAAATGCTCACTGGTTTTGTGTGTTCAAGCTCTAAACCATGTTCCAAAATAAATTTCTTCAAGTAAGTTCAACAAAAATTTTAATTAAAATTAGTGAAATGCTCTAAACAGTTTCTTGGAAAAGAATTCGTTACTTCAACTAAGTAGTGGTAGAATATGTACAAAATCTAACAAACATGCAATCAATCATGCAAATGCAACAATGAACTAACAAAGAAAATTAAACATTGGTGTTGAGACAGGAAGTAGTTACCCACAGAAGTCGGTATCGACCTCCCTACACTTAAAAATTGCACTGTCCTCGGTGCATGCAAAGATGTGCAAGTGGACGGGTTACTACAACTGATGAGTTTCTTGAACGGATTGTGCAGATGGACTTGTCCATTGTCCTATTTAGAAGCTTTTCCTTTTCCTTCTTGATGACCATCCTGAAAAAAAGAGGAAAAAAGGAAGAAAAATAACTCACAAACAAAGATATGAAAACAAAGAAAATATGGGTGGGCTAGTGCCAAATAATAATGAGGTTCTCAACTACATGGTAGCTACAACATGTAAGTAAGAAAATAATATAGGTAAATGGCATGTCAACTAAATAGCAAGCAAGTCAAGAAGCACCCAAAAAATGCAAGAAATATGCAACGGTTGAGTAAGAAAATTTAACACCAATGTAAAAACAACAAATATAGAAAAGAAAATGAGAAGAAAACAACAAAGTTAAAATGCAATAAATGCGAGTATGCAAAGGTAATAAGTAGAAGAGAATAAAAGAGAATAAGGATGATGAGTTAAAGAAATGAAGAAGAAGGAAGTAAGAAAGGGAGAAGAAAGAAGAAAGAAATGAGAAAGGGGAAGAGAAGCGACGTGTAAGCGTCGTCCATGCGCACGCGTGGGTTGCAGAATAAGGAGGCGACGCGTAGGCGTCGATCACGTGCACGCATGAGAAGCAGGAATTAGAAGGTGAAGCGTACGCGTCAGTCACGCGTACGCGTGGAGATGAATTGTGCTCCTCGCACAACACTCACACAGCTCCCGCACAACTCTCGAATTTTAGAACTGGATGGCAGAATCAACCATGCGATGCGTGCGCGTCGCTCATGCTAACGCGTGGGTTGGTAAAAAATGATGGTGATACGTACGCGTGGGTCACGGGTACGTGTGGGATTGGCTATGCGCCTAGCACCCCACCAGCACGGTCCTGGCATAACTCTCCGTCCAGGCCGCGCTGTCGCGCCGATCCAGCACGGTTTGGGCACGAACAAAATTTGGGTATTGATGCGTACGCATCCGTCACGCGTACGCGTGACAGCCTCTATCTTTTTTTTTTAAATAAGAAACTAACAAGCTATCAAAGTAATGCCAAAAATTATTAAACAAGTGATGCCACACTTAAGTTAAATAAACATAGTGAAAAAAAGAAAATTTAGCTTATTACAAATATAAATAAAAAGGAAAAAAATTAAAGAATTTACCATGGTGCGGTGTCTCCCACCTAGCACTTTTAGTTAAAGTCCTTAAGTTGGACATTTGGTGAGCTCCTTGTCATGGTGGCTTGTGCTTGAACTCATCTTGAAACTTCCACCAATGCTTGGACTTCCAATAAGCTCTAACATTTCCAAGTGAATCCACCAAGCCTTGATGAAGTTTCTCACAAGCTTTGAGCTCCCAAAGTTGATCTTCTTATATGCCGGGATCCCAAATCTTGTTTCTATATCCGTCTTTAAGTGGATCATCATTGTTCCAACTGGGTGGCAAGCAATCCGAATTCTCAATGAAGTACCAAACTTTTCTCTTAGATCCAACCAATTGATCACTAGTCCAAACCTTGCATCTAGCTCTTGAAATCTCAATCTTGATGAGTCTTGATTTGCAACTCCAACCACTAAACATCCTTCTCTTACGCTTCATTCCACAAAGCCTCCTAAGTTGGCCATCCGTTTCAAGCATACCATACTCAAGTGGGACAATAAAGCTAAGAGAGATAAGTTTTACCCACTTATATGAAGGAGTAGATGGAAACCTAGGTAGAGAAGTCTACAATGATCTTGACAAAGCATATTCAACTCCTGTCTAACCTTGCCGATGGACTTCCACCTTTTGAAAAGATTCTTCACTTTCAAGCTTTTCCCCACCGAGTTCATCCAACTCTTCTCCATCACTCACATTATAACTATGAGTTTAAGAGAAATCTACCTCAATATTGCTTTCAATTTTATCGGGAGAAGGCTCTTCTAACTCAAGAATTTCACTTGTGGGTGTGATGAACGTATTTTTGTTGGTAAAGAATTCACAAATAAATTCTCGTTGCTAGTATAATTTCTAAACCAACAATAATCCTTTCATATAAAAAATTGTTTGTCACTAAAACAAACCCAATAAAAATAAACCAAAGTATTTAAACCCCGGGTCGTCTCTCAAGGAATTGCAGAGAAGTATGTTACTATTGGTTATGAGATAGTATCTTTTTGGGTTTTTGAATTAAGGAACAAGGAAATAAAATGGCAAGAAATTAAATTAATAACTAAGAAAAGCTCTTGGCAAGGTATGAGAATTAGACGTCCTATCCTAGTTATCCTTATCAATTGTGATGAGAATTGTCCATTGCTCCCACTTAGTTAACCTCTAATTATGAAAGAAAATCAAGTGGATAAATCAATTTGATTCCTCAAGTCCTAGTCAACTCCTAAGGAAAGACTAGCTTTAGAGGGATCCAAATCAACTAGCAACTTTCAATTATCAATCAACAAAGGAGTTTGATAACTCAAGAGTCTCCAATTACTCAACCAAAGCCAAGAGGAGAAAAACCTACTCTAAAATCCAACCAAGCATTTTATCAAACACTTGGAAGGCACAACATAAAAGTATAGAAAAGCAATAAGAGATAATAAAATCCAAACAACCAATTAAAAGTATCAATAACATAAATCGAAGAAAGCAATCATAAATATGAAATACCTCAAATTGCATTAAATAGAAAATCAAATCTAACATGAGAATTCATAAACTAAAATAGCAACATAGAGTAATCAACAAGGGAAATAAATAAACTAGAATGCTAGAACAAATAAGAGTAGAAGAAAAACTAAATTAAACTAAGATAGAATGCTGAAATTAAGAATAGCTAAACCTAAGAATCCTAAAACCTAGAGAGAGGAGAGAGCCTCTCTCTCCAGAAAACTACATCTAAAACCTAAAATTATGTGAATGAAAGTTGTGTGAATGAATGAATGATTGATTCCCCCACTCTGCAGCCTCTATTCTATGTTCTCGGGCTTGGAACTGGGCCCAAATGGAGCCCAGAAATCGCCCCCAGCGCTTTCTGTAATTTCTGCACGTGGCGCATGTCACGCGTACGCATCGCTTGGCAAAAATCCTTGTCACGCGTACGCGTTAGTTACGCGCACGCGTCGCTGTGCAATCTCGCTTTTCATGCGTACGCGTTAGGTACGCACACGCGTCGCTGTGAAAATCTCCAAATCACGCGCACACGTCAGGTACGCGCACGCGTCGATCCTTGCTGGTTATCTCCTTTATTTCTTGTGCTCCTTCCATTTTTGCAAGCTTCCTCTCCATCCTCTAAGCCATTCCTGCCCTATATAGCCTGAAAACACTTAGCACACAGATCACAGCATCGAATGGTATAAAGGGGAATTAAAGTACACAATTTAAAGGCTTAGGAAGCAATTTTTCAACCATAGAGCAAAATTGGGAAGGAATTGTAAAATCATACAAATTATATGAATAAGTGTGCAAAGACTTGATAAAAACCACTCAAATTAGCACAAGATAAACCACAAAATAGTGGTTTATCACGGTGCAAATCCATTACTAGGATGGCTTGATTCATGATCATCATCACCAAGAGAACTTCCTTCTTGATCTATTTCATCCAATTCTTCATAGGGAATATGCCTTGGAGGTTGTGCACTAGCCTCCTCAACATCAATTTCAAGCTTCTTAGAGGAATATTCTACAACTCTAGAGTCCCAGGAAGTTCAGCATCTCCTAATTCTTCAACCACTTCTTCCACTTCAACAATTATGGCTGCCTCCAATTGTTCCAATACAAAGTTACATTCCTCACTTTTCACCGGCGTTCCTAGTCTCTCCTTCATGCTATGTGCTTCATTAGATTCTCCACATGTAGCCATGGGAGTTTCCTGAGTGTTGACGTGCAATGAAGCTAAATTATCTACTACCTCGGTCAAGGTAGCTATAAACTCTAGTGTTGTCCTTTGCATCTCTTTTTGCCCCTGAAGAAGAACACCAAAGGTGTCATCCATTGGAGAGTGGAGTGGATATAAGGGTTCGTTGCTTGGGAGAAAAGGGTTTATAATAAGACGGTGGTTCATCATGATAAGGATGTGGCGGTTCAACACTCTCCATCTTTTCCACTTGTTGTACAACACACTCCAATCCCTTGTTCTCAAGTTGAGATTTGTTAGCCTTGAGAGCTTCATGTGCTTTTCAGCTTTTCTCTCGCTCCATTTGATGGATGGTTGCTTGAAGTCGATCCATTGCTTCCTTAAAATGATCCCGTGGCTCTTGTTCCGCTTGGCTAACATAATTAGGATCATATTGTGGTTGAAAGCTCGCATACATTGGATGTGGTGTATATTGAGGTAGTTGTTCTTGGGAGTAATTGGGTTGGAATTGGGGTAGCTCTATGTATGGTTCATTTGGCTCATAAGGTGGTTGGTATGGGGAATAAGAATTAAGGTCAAATGGAAGTGTTTGGTAGGATGAGGCTTGTGAGTATGGTGGTTGAGGGCTATATTGAGGAGGGGGTTCATAGGTATATGGTGGTGGTTGTTGATTGTCACGAAGAGGTCCGCCATAACCATTGTCTTGGTATACGTCATGGAATGGTTGTTGCTCATAGTACATTGGAGGAGGTTGTTGCCAAGAGGGTTGATCAAATTCTTGTGGCTCCTCCCATCTCTGATTGTCGCATCCTTGATGCAAGCCTTCATTGTGATCTCCACTTCCTACAACATAATTGTAACTACACTCATAGATAAAGGGGTGAGAATTCATAGGAACAAAAGAAAATAAAAACAAAAACTAATAAGAAATAATGAAAATAAACTCCTAAAACTAGAAACAACTAGCAAAGAAACGAAAGGCAAACATATTCACAATATTCACAATAACCAATAATAAGGCACACATTTGCAAATCCCCGGCAATGGCGCCAAAAACTTGACGGAGGAAAAACGTCGGTAAAGATTTTCACAAAAATATTGCGTTGCAAGTATAGTTCTAAACCGACAATTAGACCTCAATCAATGTTTAAATTGTTTGTCACTTAAGCAAATCCAATAAAATTAACCGAAGTATTTAAACCTCGGGTCGTCTCTCAAGGAATTGTAGGGAAGTATGTTTATTATTGGTTATGAGATTGTATCTTTCTGGGTTTTGAGTTTAATAAGCAAGGAAAGTAAATAACAAGAAAATAACTAACAACTAAGAAAATTCCTAGCAAGGGTTAAGAATCAGAATTCCTATCCTCATTATCATTGTCAACTGTGATGGTAATTACAAATTGCTCTCACTTAGTTAACCTCTAACAATTAAAGGTAAGTCAAGTGAGCAAATCAACTTGAGTTCACAAGTCCTAATCAAAGACTAGAGTCAGTGAAGCTCAAGCCAACTAGCAACTTTCAATCACCAACCAACAAGAGACTTTAACAATTCAAGAGTCTCCAAATTACTCAATCCAAGCTAAGAATACAAAAATTTAATTTAAAATTCAGCCAAGCATTTTATCAAACACTTGTTAGGCACAAAATAAATGCATAGAAAAGCAATAAGAGAATGTAAAATCTAAGACTAACAGTTGCAAGGAATCAATAATAACAAATGAAGAAAGAAACAATAAACATGAAATACCTCAAATTGCATTAAATAGGAAATTGAATCTAACCTGAAGAGTTCATAAACTAAATTGGAAATATAAAGGAATCAATGATAGAAGTAGATAAACCAAAGTACTAGGACAAATAAAAGTAGAAGAAAACTAAATTAAAGCAAGGTAAAAATCTAAATTTGAGAAGAACTTAAACTAAAAACCCTAAAATCTAGAGAGAGGAGAGAGCCTCTCTCTCTAAAAAACTACATCTAAAACCCACTAATTGTGAGTGAATGAGAAGTGAATGATTCCCCCATCCAGCTTCACTCTGCAGTCTCTAATCAGTATTTTCGGGCTAGAAGCTGGGTCCAAAGCAGCCCAGAAATCGCCCCAGCGTTTTCTGTTTAGTGCAGCACATGATGCTCTGTCACGCGTACGCATCAGCCACGCGTACGCGTTGCTGGACTTTTCACTGGCCACGCGTAGGCGTCAGCCACGCGTGCGCGTCGCTACCAGATTCTGAAATACTTGATTTCTTGTGTTCCTTTCACTTTTGCATGCTTCTTTTCTATCCTCCAAGCCATTCCTGCCCTATAAACCCTGGAAACACTTAACAGACATATCACGACATTGAATGGAAATAAGAGAAGATTAAAATTAGCGAATTTAAGGCCAAAGAAGCATGTTTTCAATCATAGCACAAAATTAGGAAGGAAAATATAAAACATACAAATTGTATGAATAAGTGTGAGAAAAATTGATAAAATCTACTAAATTAAGCACATGATAAACCCTAAAAATGGGGTTTATCAAGAGGCATGGAGGTCAATACTATCGAGCTAGGAGGAGCCAGAGTTCGCGAAGAATTACGGCCTCAACCTGAAGGCAAACTTGAAGAGGTCCGAATCGGAGACAACCCTAACAAGACAACAAGTATAGGGGCAAACTTAAAAGAGATCCTGAGGAAATAGCTCGTTGACTTGTTATGAAGAAATTCCAACCTCTTTGCCTGGAAAGCCTCCGACATGCTTGGCATAAATCCCGACCTGATGTCCATAAGCTTTCTGTGTACCCGGGCTCCTGACCTATTCAGCAGAAGTGTAGAAAACTCGGACCAGAGTGAACACAGGTTGTAGAAGAGCAAGTGCAGGCCCTGCTAGAAGCCGGATTTATAAGGGAGGTAAAATATCCACTTTGGCTAGCCAACGTTGTATTGGTGAAAAAGCAAAACAGAAAATGGAGAATGTGTGTCGATTACACCGACCTCAACAAAGCCTGCCCTAAAGATCCTTACCCACTCTCCAGTATTAACGCTCTGGTCGATGCGGCCTCAGGCTACAGATATCTTTCCTTCATGGATGCCTACTCATGATATAATCAGATCCCGATGTACAAGCCAGATCAGGAAAAGATCTCATTCATAACACTAAACACAAACTATGGTTACGTAGTAATGTCTTTTGGGGTGAAGAACGCAGGAGCTACATATTAACGACTACTGAATAAAGTGTTCTCCACCCACATAGGAAAACTAATAGAAGTCTACGTGGACGACATGCTCATCAATACATAAGAGGATGAGACACTACTGTCCGACCTGTCTGAGGTATTTTTCACTATAAAGAAGCATGGGATGAGGTTAAATCCATCAAAATGCACCTTCGCAGTAGAAAGCTGGAAAGTTCCTAGGGTTTATGCTAACCCAAAGAGGTATAGAAGCGAACCCAGACAAATGTCAAGCTATACTTAACATGAAAAGTCCGACTTGCATCAAGGAGGTACAGCAGTTAAATAGAAGGTTAGCAGCTTTATCCAGATTCTTGGCTAGATCAGCCCTAAAGTCACTTCCCCTCTACTCAATCCTAAGAAAAGGGAAGCAATTTGAGTGGACCCCAGAGTGCAAACAAGCCTTTCAAGACTTTAAGGCATTCGTGGGACAACTACCCGTACTTACCCGACCTATCAAAGAAGAAGAACTTGTGCTGTATTTATCAGTCAGAAGTCGGGCTATAGCCTCAGCCCTGGTTTGAGACGATGAAGAGGGGCAACAACCTATTTACTTCATCAGCAAAGCCCTACAAGGGGCAGAGTTGAACTACTAGAAGATAGAGAAGTTTTCTTACGCCCTTATCCTCACATCTCGAAGGCTCTGACCTTACTTCCAAGTTCACACCATCAAAATCCGCACTAATGAACCAATGAAACATATTCTACAAAAAACATACTTGACAGGAAGGATTCTGTAATGGGCGGTGAAACTGTCCAAGTTCGACCTCATGTATGAAACTCGGACAGCAGTTAAGTCACAATATCTGGCCGACTTCGTTGCTGAATACACTGACAATCCGAGAAAACCCACCATGTGGAGTTTATAGATGGATGGATCATCAAATAAAGCTGGAAGTGGGGCTGGCATTATACTAGAGAGTGATCAAAGAACTCGGATAGAGCTATCGTTAAGGTTCGAGTTCCCTACCTCTAACAACCAAGCAGAGTATGAAGCCTTACCTGCTGGCTTGAAGCTAGCTAAGGAGGTCGGAGCAGAAAAAGTGATGGTGTTCAATGATTCGCAAGTAATCACTTCGTAATCAATGGCACCTATTAAGCTAAAGACCCCACTATGAAGAAATACCTGGATAAAACCCAGGAACAGCTCACACACTTTACAGAAAGTGAGGTCCGACATATAGCTAGGGAATTCAATGCTCGGACTGACGCTCTCTCAAAGTTAGCCAGCACTAAGTCAGGGACAACAATAGGAGTCTTATTTAAGAGTCCCTACAAATACCATCAATATCAAAAGAGGAGGACAACTCGAAACCAGAAGTGTTAGCCATATGATGAGCGGATAATTTATACGCTTTTTGGCATTATTTTTAGGTAGTTTTTAATATGTTTTAGTTACTTTTTATTATATTTTTATTCAAAAATCACATTTCTAGACTTTACTATGAGTTTTTGTGTTTTTCTGTGATTTCAGGTATTTTCTGGCTGAAATTGAGGGACCTGAGCAAAATTCTGATTCAGAGGCTGAAAAAAGACTGCAGATGCTGTTGGATTCTGACCTCCCTGCACTCGAAGTGGATTTTCTGGAGCTACAAAAGCCAATTGGTGCGCTCTTAATTTCTTTGAAAAGTAGACATCCTGGGCTTTCCAGCAATATATAATAGTCCATACTTTGCCCGAGATTCGATGGCCCAAACCAGCGTTCCAAGTCAGCATAAAAATTCTGGCGTTAAAACACCAGAACTGGCATAAAAGCTGGAGTTAAATGCCTAAACTGGAACCAAAGCTGGCGTTTAACTCCAAGAAAAGTCTCTACATGTGAAAGCTTCAATGCTCAGCCCAAGCACACACCAAGTGGGCCCGGAAGTGGATTTCTACATCATTTACTCATTTCTGTAAACCCTAGGCTACTAGTTCTCTATAAATAGGACCTTTTGCTATTGTATTTTCATCTTATCTTGGAATCTTTAGTTCATCTTTTGATCTTTTGATCACGTTTTGGGGGCTGGCCTCACAGCCATGCCTAGACCTTTTGTTCTTATGTATTTTTCACGGTGGAGTTTCTACACCTCATAGATTAAGGTGTGGAGCTCTACTGTTCCTCATGAATTAATGCAAAGTACTATTATTTTTCTATTCAACTCAAGCCTATTTCTTCTCCAAGATATTCATTCGCACTCAAGAACATGATGAATGTGATGATTATGTGACACTCATCACCATTCTCACCTATGAACGCGTGCCTGACAACCACTTCCGTTCTACATGCAAACAAGCTTGAATGTGTATCTCTTGGGTTTCTAATCTAAGATTAAAACCTTCGTGGTATAGGCTAGAATTATTGGCGGCCATTCCTGAGATCCAGAAAGTCTAAACCTTGTCTGTGGTATTCCGAGTAGGATCTGGGAAGGAATGATTGTGACGAGCTTCAAACTTGCGAGTGTTGGGCGTAGTGACAGACGCAAAAGGATCAATGGATCCTATTCCAACATGATTGAGAACCAACAACTGATTAGCCGTGCGGTGATAACACATTTAGACCATTTTCACTGAGAGGACGGGAGGTAGCCATTGACAACAGTGATACCCAACATAAAGCTTGTCATGGAAAGGAGTATGAATGATTGGATGAAGGCAATAGGAAAGCAGAGGTTCAGAAGGAACAAAGCATCTTCATACGCTTATCTGAAATCCCACTAATGAATTACATAAGTATTTCTATCTTATTTTCTGTTTTGATTATATTTTAATTATCTTAAACTTCACATTTGAATCTTCCTGACTGAGATTTACAAGATGACCATAGCTTGCTTCAAGCCAACAATCTCTGTGGGATTGAACCTTACTCACGTAAGGTTTATTACTTGGACGACCCAGTGCACTTGCTGGTTAGTTGTGCGGAGTTGTGACAAAGAGTTGAGATTAAAATTGTGCGTACCAAGTTGTTGGCGCCATTGAAGATCACAATTTCGTGCACCAAGTTTTTGGCGCCGTTGTCGGGGATTGTTCGAGTTTGGACAACTGACGGTTCATCTTGTTGCTTAAACTAGAAAATTTTATTTTATTTTTAAGCTTGTTATTCTTTTAATTTTTGAAAAAAAAAAAACAAAAAAATTTTATTTTGTTTTTTTCAAACTCTTTAAGGATGAATTCTAGAGTTTATGATGATTTGTTGAAGTCTGGCTGGCTGTAAAGCCATGTCTAATCTTTTGGACCGAGGTTTCAACTTATCATCACAAGAGCTTGTTGATTTCTATCAATTTTGCTGTTGAATGCAGTGATCTGCTAAAGCTTGGCTGGCCATTGGCCATGTGGTGCACGAAATTGTGATCATCAACAATGGCGCCAAAGACTTGGTGCTCTCAAACGTGAATCACACTTTGTCACAATTCTGCACAACTAACCAGCAAGTGCACTGGGTCGTCTAAGTAATAAACCTTATGTGAGTAAGGGTCGATCCCACGGAGATTGTCGGCTTGAAGCAAGCTATGGTCATCTTGTAAATCTCAGTCAGGCAGATTCAAATGGTGATGGAGGATTGATAATTAAAATATAAATAAAATATAAAATAAAGATAGAGATACTTATGTAATTCTTTGGTTGGAATTTCAAATAAGCGTATGAAGATGCTTTGTTCCTCCTGAACCTCTGCTTTCCTATTGCCTTCTTCCAATCATTCATACTCCTTTCCATGGCAAGCTTTATGTTGGGCATCATCGTTGTCAATGGCTACATCCCGTCCTCTCAGTGAAAATGGTCTTGATGCTCTGTCACAACATCGGCTAATCAGCTGTCGGTTCTCGATCATGTCGGAATAGGATCCATTGATCCTTTTGCGTCTGTCACACGTCCCACAATCGCGAGTTTGAAGCTCGTCACAGTCATCCCTTCCCAGATCCTACTCGGAATACCACAGACAAGGTTTAGACTTTCCGGATCTCAGGAATGGCTGCCATTAATTCTAGCCTATACCACGAAGGTTCCAATCTTAGATCAGAAACCCAAGAGATACGCATTCAAGCCATTGCTAGTAGAACAGAGGTGGTTGTCAGGCACATGTTCATAGGTGAGAATGATGATGAGTGTCACGGATCATCACATTCATCAAGTTAAAGAACGAATGAATATCTTGGAGAAGAAATAGACTTGAGTTGAATAGAAAAATAATAGTACTTTGTATTAATTCATGAAAAACAGCAGAGCTCCACACCTTAATCTATGGTGTGTAGAAACTCCACCATTGAAAATACATAAGAACAAAGTCTAGGCATGGCTGAATGGCCAGCCTCAAAGGTCTAAGGACTAAACGTCCCAAGATGTGTGTAAAAGTGATTAAAATACAATAGCAAAAGGTCCTATTTATAGAAAACTAGTAGCCTAGGGTTACAGAAATAGGTAATTAATGCAGAAATCTTCTTCCGGGCCCACTTGGTGTGTGCTTGGGCTGAGCATTGAAGCATTTTCGTGTAGAGACTTTTCTTGGAGTTAAACGCCAGATTTTGTGCCAGTTTGGGCGTTTAACTCCAGCTTTTGTGCCAGTTTCGGAGTTAAACGTCAGAATTCTTGAGCTGACTTGGAACACCTATTTGGGCCATCAAATCTCGGGAAAAGTATGGACTATTATATATTACTGGAAAGCCCAGGATGTCTACTTTCCAACGCAGTTGAGAGCGCGCCAATTGGGCCTCTATAGCTCCAGAAAATCCACTTTAAGTGTAGGGAGGTCAGAATCCAACAGCATCTACAGTCCTTTTTCAGCCTCTGAATCAGATTTTTGCTCAGGTCCCTCAATTTCAGCCAGAAAATACCTGAAATCACAGAAAAATATACAAACTCATAGTAAAGTCCAGAAGAGTGATTTTTATTTAAAAACTAATAAAAATATAATAAAAACTAATTAAAATATACTAAAAACATACTAGAAATAATGCCAAAAAGCGTATAAATTATCCGCTCATCACAACACTAAACTTAAATTGTTGCTTGTCCTCAAGTAACTGAAAATCATATAGGATAAAAAGAAGAGAATATACAATAAATTCCAAAAACATCTATGAAGATCAGTATTAATTAGATGAGCGGGGCTTTTAGCTTTTTGCCTCTGAACAGTTTTGGCATCTCACTTTATCCATTGAAGTTCAGAATGATTGGCTTCTATAGGAACTCAGAATCCAGATAGTGTTATTGATTCTCCTAGTTAAGTATGTTGATTCTTGAACACAGCTACTTTATGAGTCTTGGCCGTGGCCCTAAGCACTTTGTTTTCCAGTATTACCACCGGATACATAAATGCCACAGACACATAACTGGGTGAACCTTTTCAGATTGTGACTCAGCTTTGCTAGAGTCCCCAATTAGAGGTGTCCAGGGTTCTTAAGCACACTCTTATTTTTGCTTTGGACCTCGACTTTAACCGCTCAGTCTCAAGTTTTCACTTGACACCTTCACGCCATAAGCACATGGTTAGGGACAGCTTGGTTTAGCCGCTTAGGCCAGGATTTTATTCCTGTGGGCCCTCCTATCCACTGATGCTCAAAGCCTTGGATCCTTTTTATCACCCTTGCCTTTTGGTTTAAAGGGGTATTGGCTTTTTCTGCTTGCTTTTTTTTTTTGCAAGCTTTTCACTGCTTTTTCTTGCTTCAAGAATCAATTTTTTGATTTTTCAGATCATCAGATAACATTTCTCCTTTTCCTTTCATTCTTTCAAGAGCCAACAATTTTAACATTCATAAACAATCAAATTCAAAAATATGCACTGTTCAAGCATTCATCAGAAAAACAATAGCATTGCCACCACATCAAAATAATTAAACTGTTTTAAAATTCAAAATTCATGTACTTCTTTTTCTTTTTCAATTAAAAATATTTTTCATTTAAGAAAGGTGATGGATTCATTTTCATAGCTTTAAGGCATAGACACTAATGATCATGTAATAAAGACACAAACATAGATAAACATAAGCATAAAAATTCGAAAAACAGGAAAATAAAGAACAAGGAAGTTAAAGAACGGGTCCACCTTAGTGATGGCGGCTTGTTCTTCCTATTGAAGATCTTATGGAGTGCTTGAGATCTTCAATGTCTCTTCCTTACCTTTGTTGCTCCTCTCTCATGGTTCTTTGATCTTCTCTAATTTCATGGAGGAGGATGGAATGCTCTTGGTGCTCCACCCTTAGTTGTCCCATGTTGGAACTTAATTCTCCTAGGGAGGTGTTGATTTGCTCCCAATAGTTTTGTGGAGGAAAATGCATCCCTTGAGGCATCTCAGGGATTTCATGATGAGGAATTTCCTCATGCTCTTGTCCATGAGTGGGATCTCTTGTTTGCTCCATCCTTTTCTTAGTGATGGGCTTGTCCTCATCAATGAGGATGTCTCCCTCTATGTCAATTCTAACCGAATTGCAGAGGTGACAAATGAGATGAGGGAAGGCTAACCTTGCCATAGTGGAGGACTTGTCCGCCACCTTGTAGAGTTCTTGGGATATAACCTCATGAACTTCCACTTCTTCTCCAATCATGATGCTATGTATCATGATAGCCCAGTCTATAGTAGCTTCGGACCGGTTGCTAGTGGGAATGATTGAGCGTTGGATGAACTCCAACCATCCCCTAGCCACGGGCTTGAGGTCATGCCTTCTTAGTTGAACCGGCTTTCCTCTTGAATCTCTCTTCCATTGAGTGCCCTCTTCACATATGTCCATGAGGACTTGGTCCAACCTTTGATCAAAGTTGACCCTTCTAGTGTAGGGGTGTGCATCTCCTTGCATCATAGGCAAGTTGAATGCTAACCTTACATTTTCCGGACTAAAGTCTAAGTATTTCCCTCGGACCATTGTAAGCCAATTCTTGGGGTTTGGGTTCACACTTTGATCATGGTTTTTGGTGATCCATGCATTGGCATAGAACTCTTGAACCATTAAGATTCCGACTTGTTGAATGGGGTTGGTGAGAACTTCCCAACCTCTTCTTCGGATCTCATGTCGGATCTTCGGATATTCGTCATTTTTGAGCTTAAAAGGGACCTCGGGGATCACCTTCTTCTTGGCCACAACTTCATAGAAGTGGTCTTGATGCACCCTTGAGAGGAATCTCTCCATCTTCCATGACTCGGAGGTGGAAGCTTTTGCCTTCCCTTTCCTCTTTTTAGAGGTTTCTCCGGCCTTTGGTGCCATAAATGGTTATGGAAAAACAAAAAGCTTTAGCTTTTACCACACCAAACTTAGAAGGTTGCTCGTCCTCGATGATAAACCCCATTTTTAGGGTTTATCTTGTATTGAATTTAGAATATTTTGATGACCTTTTCTCGCATTTAACCTATGAATTAGCATGGTTTTGTTATCTCTCCCGTATTTGTGCTTAAGTGTAAAAACACGCTTTTGAGGCCTTATTTTGATGAATTTTGATTTCTCCTTGATTCCATAAGATGCCTTGATGTGTTTGCTAGTAATTCCAGGATTAAAATAGGCCAGGCATGGATCAAAGGAAGCAAGGAAGGAAGCATGCAAGTGGAGAGAAGCACAAAAAAGCCAAAGAATTGATCACGGCCAAGCACGCGCACGCGCACAAGGCGCTCGTGCGCACATTGCGGAATCAGCCAGGGACGCGCACGCGTACTGTGTGCGCACGCGTCGATGTCTGCACATGACTTCATTAAGGCAACACGTGCCTGGCGATTTTGAGGGGTTTCTGAACCCATTTTTTGGCGCCAATTGCTGATAGAAAGGAATAAAAGGATCAAGGATTAAAGGGGAGAGACAATTAGATTAGAAGGGAGTGATAACTTTAGTTTAGAGTAGTTTTAGAGAGAGAAGCTCTCACTTCTCTCTAGGATTAGGATTAGGATTAGGTTTAGTTCTTAGATCTAGGTTTTAATCTTGCTTTCTTCTACTTCTACCTTTCAATTCTTTGTTGTTACATTCACCATTCTTCCATTCTTTTGTTGCAATTCCCTTTATGTTGTTCTTATGTTTTGTTGTAGATCTACTATTGTTCATTCCATTTTCTTTCAATTCAATAAGAGGTAATTCATGTAGATCTTGTTTCCTTTAATTGTTGTTGTTAATTCTTTACATTTGATTGTAGTTAGAATTAATTCTTGTTGTTGATTTACTATATTTTTCTTTTGTGCCTTCCAAGTGTTTGATGAAATGATTGGTTGGATTTTAGAGTAGAGTTTTATGTTCTTGGCTTGGAAAGGTAACTTAGGAACTCTTGAGTTACTAATGTCCAAGTAATTGATGATTGGGATCCATTGACTCTAGTTCTCACTAATTGAATTAGTGGAGAGTTAGGACTTATGGACTAGGATTGATATAGCTCATTTGACTTTCCTTTACTACTAGTTAGAGGATGATTTAATGAGATTAATCCTTGCCAATTCTCATATTGTGGTTAGTGATTAGGATAGAGATCCTTGACCACCAACCCTTGCCAAGACCTTTTTAGCCATTAGTTTACTTTCTTACCATTTATCTTTCATGCTTCATATCAAAACCCCAAAAATAACTCATAACCAATAGCAAGACACTTTATTGTAATTCCTAGGGAGAACGACCCGAGGTTTGAATACTTCGGTTTATAAATTTTAGGGGTTTGTTTTAGTGACAAACAACTTTTTGTATGAAAGGATTAGTGATTGGTTTAGAAACTATACTTGCAACGAGATTTCATTTGTGAAATTCTAAACCGTCAAAAATCCGTTCATCAAAAATGGCGCCGTTGCCGGGGATTTGCAATGGTGTTGTTTTATTGGTTATTGTATATATGTGAATAGTGTGAATATCTTGCTTTTTTTCTTTATTTGCTAGTTTTTGTTAGTTTTATTTTGCTTTTCCGCTATGAATTCTCACCTTGGCTATGAGTTGGGTTCTAATTGTGTTGTAGGAAACGTGAACTTCAATGATGACACTCATTATGGATGGAACCAACAAAGATGGGAAGAGCCTCAAGGAATTGATCACTCCTATTGGCAACAACCTCCGGATACTTATAGGTATAATTTCCATCCTAATGCATACCAATTTAACGACTATGATGATTCTTTTTGTGATACTCAACAACCACCATCATATGCCTATGAATCTCATCCTCAACATAAACCTCAACCACTCTCACAAGCCTTTCATTACCAAGCACCACCCTATGATACATATCCATCATATAACCAATCATCCATACCATATTTTTATGGCCATTATGAGCAAGAACCTCTAGAATCACTACAACCATATCAAGATTACTCCCAAGAACCACCTCAATACTCACCATTTCCATACCTTTACCAAGAAGAACCACCGTCCTACCATGAACCCTCTCTCCAAAATGATGAACCTTCCTACCCACCCCAAGCCCCAATAATCGATCCTCTCACTTTGTTACTTCAAGGACAAGAAGCTATGAAGCAGGATACACTTGAGTTTGTGACCAATTTGACCAAGGTGATGCACACTTTAGCCCACCAATGTTTGAATACTCGAGGTGCTTCCGTAGCCACATGTGGAACCGCAAAAGAAGAGCAAAGCATGAAGGAGAGATTGGAAACTCCGGTGGGGGATGAGAAATGCCATTTTGTGTTGGAGCAACTAGAGGAAGCTATAATCATTGAAGGAAAGGAAGAAGTGGTTAAAGATTTAGGAGATGTTAAAAGTCCAAGGGAATGTAGCACCATGGAGCACTCTTCCAAGGAGCTTGATATTGAAGTTGAAGAAGGTGCGCGACCTCTAAGGCATACCGTCGTTGGAGACTTGGAAGAGATTTATCAAGAGATGGATTCAATCATGGATGAATTTCTCCCTACAATGGAATCTCCTCTCATTGGACATGAAGTTGAAATTATAGAAGAGTGTGCACAACCTCCCATACCCTTGGTGAGCAATGAGAAAGAGAGCTACCAAGAGGAAAACATTGGCACGGTGTATATCGAGATTGAAGACTATAAAGAGGTTGATCAAGAGATGGATTTAGTCATCAATAAATTTCTATCCAAAATTGAATCACCTCCCATTGGGCAAGAAACCGAGGTTCTTGAAGACAACACCAAGCCAAGTAAAAGGGAAATGGTTGAAATTAAAGAAATTTGTCAAGAGGTGGAAATGCACAAAGAAAAGTACAAGGAAGTAGACCTTGCATTGTCTAAGTGTGGGGAGGTATCCCTTCCCAAGTTACCATCCAATACAACATTTAAATGGGTAAAATCTATATCTCTAAGCTTTAATTTCTCACTTGAATATGGTTTGATTGAGAATAATGGACAACTTAGAGCTCTTTGTGGACTTAAAGGAAAAAGAGAATTGTGTAGTGGTTACAAGTTAGGAATTAGGCTCATTAAGGTCAAAGTTTCAAGGCATAGGAACGATGATTGGAAGAATACCACTTTGCATGGGTCTCAAAGGAAGGCTTGGTATATTAAAGAGAATTCTATATGTCTACCACCCGGAAGGAAAAAGTATGAAGATCAAATTGAAGACGGGTGCGAGGATAAGATATGGGACCCCGGCTTGCTAGGTGAAGACCAACTATGGGGACTCATATCTTGGGTAGAACTTTGCCCAAGCTTGACGAAAATGGTTGGAAATTCTGTCAACCAATTGAGAAGCAAGGATCCTTGGAGATTCAAGGATGAGTACAAACATAAGCCACCATGACAATAAGCTCCTCAAAATGTCCAACTTAAGGACTTAAACTAAAAGTTCTAGGTGGGAGACACCCCACCATGGTAAACTCTTTCCATTCTCTTTTAAATTTACCTAATAAGTGATTTGAGTGCCATTGTAGGTAGATGTTTCACATAATTTGGTTGTACAACTTAATTGTTAGCTTAATCACGTGTATGTTGTGTTTAGTAGTAGATGAATAATATCAAATTGCATTTTTGTGAATTGTATGATGGTTGATTGAATAAAGAGTTGCGAGCAGTATAGGGAGCACCTGAGCATAATTTTTTCTGCATGAAAAAAGGGGGGGTGGGGAGGACGCGCGCGCACACCGTATGCGCACGCGTCCCTGAGCGGATGCATCATCACCCATATTCCAGAGAGTTGGGCCTCTCTTAGGCCAGCGTTGTGCCTCAAGCCCAATTTCTTCCACGCTGACGCGCACTACGTGCGTGCGCGTCCATACAGCTATAGGGAAACGCACGCGTATGCGCACCTGCCGCGTACGCGTCGATCCGCTGCTACAACTTCTGGGCCAATATCCAGAGAGTTGCGCTGGATCTGGGCCAACTTTAAGCCCCCAGCTCAACTCAACTCACGCAAACGCACGCTGTACGCATCCGCACCCCTCTCTGTTTCGCTGTCCACGCGTTGGCGTACTTCACACCTCCGCACCCATCCAATAAGCTCAAGCCGTCCACGCGATCGCGCACAGTGCGCTCGCGCGTCGATGCATCTTAGCATCCCCTAAGCCAAAGGACCCGAGAGTTGTGCCAACTCTGGGCCCCTTTTATGCCTTCAGCCCAGCATATCCGCGCCGACGTGCACCTAGCGCGTCCGCGCCCATCCCGATTCCTTCACATACGCGCATGCGCGAATGGCGCTTCCGCGCCGTTCTTCCATTCCCTCCACCCACGCGAACGCGCATAGTGCGCGCGCGCGTGGATTCAAATTTTCACTTACCCCAGAGACGCGAGCCCTAGCGCATTCGCACACTCCACTTTTCCCCCTCTAACGTTCCATTTTCCTTCTCCCACCACTCAACCTTCGAACTTCTCCCATCAACCTCCGCCTCACCTCCGGCGAGCACTCCGTCATCGCCGCCGCCATCATTGCCTCGCCCTTCTCTCTTCATCACCCCCTCTCTTCCACTCACCCTTCCTCTCTGTCTCCATTCCTCTCTGCCTCTGTGCCAACCGCCGCGACCACCATCGCCGCCGGTGCAACCCAACAGCCGCGCTGCTCCGGCCAGTTCTTCCTCTCACCGCCCCACTTCATTTTTTTCTTCCTTTTTCTCTGTTCAATCTCTGCACCAAGGTTCCTCCTCTCCTCTGTTTTAGTTTGTTTCGCTGCTTTTTGTTAATTACGTTAGTGTAGTTAGAATTAGCCTAGTTAGTTAGTTTAGTTTGATTTAGGTGGTTAGCGAATCTGGGCTGAGTAGTGGATTTAGGCATTGTTTGATTTTCTATTGCTATATGAAACTGCTCTGTTCTGCTGCATTGCCCTGTGTTCATGTATTCTGTTAATGCTGCTCATTTGTGATGAATTGGTGAAGGAATTGTTGATTGCAGCAACTGCTTATACCCTTTGTGCTGTTTGAATTGTTTTGTTGTTAAACTATTGACTGTCTGCTGCTTCTATATGAACTCACATATGGTTTTGTGTTCCTCATTGTTGTTGAATTCATATGGAGCCTGTTGCGACTGTTTAATTTTGGGGATTAGCCAATTTGCTGTTGAAATGCTGCCGGATTTTCATTAACCACAGTCTTTATATTGATCTTATTTGATGAATGTAACAACCCTAGTTGATGAATTCTGTTCAATTAGTGTTCTGTTGCCTATATGGTTTTTGAAAACTCCTCAAGAACAAGTTCTTTGGTCATGTTTCAATATTCCTGCTTGTTATTCATGTTGATTTACTTCTATGCATTGCATGGTTGAATAAGCTTTTCGATTGACCATTGCTTGTAGTTCTCTGGAAGTTATACATTACTAGTGACCCTTCACATTGCTTGATGGTTTGTTTCATATTAGTTACTTTCTAGCAATATCATACTTCATCATCAATGACTTGGTGCAATTCATGATTGTGAACGTGCTTACAGCATTGTTTTGTTCACTCTTTTCAAATTGAGATAGTAATTACCATATCACTAATTTTCAAACTGATTTCTAACTCTAACTCGTTTAACCAACTAACTTCTTTTGGTTTTCAACCTAACTCTTTATGTCATTCTTTTGGATATGGTGCTTTCTGAACTCAATTAATGAATAATGTGCAAGACATGGTTTGCATTCTTGGTTTGAAGTTCGATTTTAATTCTGTATTCTGTTGCTTGCATTCCAAGAAACCTTCTTCCTTTATTCACTTCATGAATATGCTTTGCTTTGAGTGCTTTGTATCTACTTGGCTATAGGCTTATGTTATATTATCTATGTTTTCAGGATGTCAGATAAAGGAAAGGCTATAGCCACTGCTTCCAAAAAGAAGAAGCGCTCCAAGACCTCTGCACCCTCACCATATGCTAATTATGCTAAGAATCCGCTGAATGATGAGGAGAAAGAAAATCAGTTACTTCCATCCACTGATCCAACCAAGTTTCCAAATCTCTACTGCGAGCTACGCCTTTCCCATTATGCAAAGAAAAATCTGAATATTGAGAAGAAGCTGAATCTTCCCAATGATGTGAGGCGTGCCATAAACGCCCGTATTTCTGAGCTGGGCTTGGATTTCGTCGATATGGACTTGGGACGGATTAACATCTCGTGGGTCAAGGAATTTTACTGTAACTTCTTCCGACAAAACTTGGATTCAGTATACTTGAGGGGTAGAGAGATTATGATCACTGAGGATGCCTTACAGGATGCACTGCTCTACAGAGTTGGTACTCCTGAGACTTGTGCCTACCAGCAGGCAGAGGTAGCTCTCCTCTCCATGACTTTTGACTATGAGGCACTTAGGCGCGTGATCGCCACACCAGATGCTTCCTGGGTGATGGACTCGAGCAACACAAAGCCCAAGGGCATGCTATTTGCATATCTAACTAGGGAGGCTAGGACTTGGCAACAAATATTTGCCCACTATGTCTTCCCTACCACTCACTTTTCAGAGATTCCGATGGATATGCTAGTCTTGATTGGGTGTGTCATGGAGGGGAAGGAGGTATATTTTCCCCGACTGATTAGGCATAGCATGTGGAGAGCTCATATTCGCGGCTTGTTACCGTTCCCGACACTGGTTACTAGCTTAGCTGAGCTAGCTGATGTCCCGTGGGAGGACAATGACGTGACACCACCACCTCCAGATGACGATGACAAGGAAGTTACTATTCCCTGGGGTGTATGGGTGCATGAGAAGCCCCCGACTAGCCGCCGTTCTCGAGCTAGAGCGGCAGTCGAGGCAGCTATACCATCTTCTTCGACAGCAGCCCCACCTCCTTCAGCACCTGAGCCCACTTACCTACTGGTCCAGCGTCTATTTCGGTTTTTGGAGCGCGAGAGGCTCCATGTCAGACGCCGACTGGATCGGATGGATCAGGCACTCGTCTCCCTTAGCGCTGAGTTACCTCCGCTTCCAGACTCTCCGGCCTCCGATGAGCAGGATCATCAGGAGGAGGATGCGGATGAGCCGATTCAGCAGGATGCACCTCCAGCTGCTCCTGACACTACAGAGATTCCACAGACCCATGAGGAGCCGGTTCCACAGCCTCAGACAGATTCCGCAGCTACCGTTCTACCTTTCACTGATCCTCTGGTTTAGCATCGAGGACGATGCTTGGTCTTAAGTGTGGGGAGGTCACCGGTAGCATCATTAGAGGACCGGTGAACATTTTGGCCACCTTCTTAGTTACCTTACTTTGCATATATCTTGTATATATTTGATGCATCTTGAGTTTATTTTGGATACTCTTGCTATTTTGGCTCGTTTTGGGATACCTTTACTGCTTATTTTGGATTTTAGATATTTTGATGCTTTTGGATATCTTTAGATGTTTTAGATGGTAGATTCCATATTTTTAGTTGGATTTTTCATTATACATTTTTGCATATCTTCTTTTGTATATCCTTCTTTTTAGTTTGCGATTGTGATTAGAAATCATGTTTTAAGTGAAAACTTAGTCATCCTTTTTAAGTGAAATCATTTTTGCATAAATTCAATGCATAAGTGTTATGACTCAAGAAATAAGATGCATGAGTATGTAAGAAAAAAAAAGGGGGTGAAGAATGGATAGTTAGAGTAGTTTGAATTTGTATAGGTTATTATATAGTTAGGTGGGAAAGTCTATACTAATCAAAGATCTAAACTCTAGCCCACTTAACCATAAATGATCCTACCTTAACCCTAACCCCATCACAACCTAAATGAAAGACCTCATGATGAATTTATGCATACATTGAATAAGTGTTGATTGTTAGAAGAAAATCAAAGTTTGGAAAGCTTGATTAGAGGAGAATTGAGTGAATTAACCCTTAAACACTTGAGTGAATAGAGTGGATACACATCCGGTGAGGGTTCAAAAGTTCAAGTACATGTGTTCACCCATATTATTTGTATTCTTGCAAGCTTGGACTCTTTTGATTTGTTTTTGATAATTCAATACAATTGTGGTTTGGGCTTAATTCCTATTGCCTAGCTATTGTGCTTATACATGTCTCTTGGGAATTGATTTGTTTGAACTAAGCATTTTCATTTGCTTTAGGTATTTGCATATAGATAGGACTCATATAGTTTAGTTGCATTTAATAAATGTCATACCCCTTAGTTCCTTCTTATTTTAGCATGAGGACATGCTAAGGTTTAAGTGTGGGGAGGTTGATAAACCCCATTTTTAGGGTTTATCTTGTATTGAATTTAGAGTATTTTGATGACCTTTTCTCGCATTTAACATATGAATTAGCATGGTTTTGTTATCTCTCCCGTATTTGTGCTTAAGTGTAAAAACACGCTTTTGAGGCCTTATTTTGATGAATTTTGATTTCTCCTTGATTCCATAAGATGTCTTGATGTGTTTGCTAGTAATTCTAGGATTGAAATAGGCCAGGCATGGATCAAAGGAAGCAAGGAAGGAAGCATGCAAGTGGAGAAAAGCACAAAAAAGCCAAAGAATTGATCACGGCCAAGCACGTGCACGCGCACAAGGCACTCACGCGCACATTGCGGAATCAGCCAGGGACGTGCACGTGTACTGTGTGCACACGCGTCGATGTCTGCACATGACTTCATTAAGGCAACACGTGCCTGGCGATTTTGAGGGGTTTCTGAACCCATTTTTTGGCGCCAATTGCTGATAGAAAGGAATAAAAGGATCAAGGATTAAAGGGGAGAGACAATTAGATTAGAAGGGAGTGATAGCTTTAGTTTACAGTAGTTTTAGAGAGAGAAGCTCTCACTTCTCTCTAGGATTAGGATTAGGATTAGGTTTAGTTCTTAGATCTAGGTTTTAATCTTGCTTTCTTCTACTTCTACCTTTCAATTCTTTGTTGTTACATTCACCATTCTTCCATTCTTTTGTTGCAATTCCCTTTATATTGTTCTTATGTTTTGTTGTAGATCTACTATTGTTCATTCCATTTTTTTTCAATTCAATAAGAGGTAATTCATGTAGATCTTGTTTCCTTTAATTGTTGTTGTTAATTCTTTACATTTGATTGTAGTTAGAATTAATTCTTGTTGTTGATTTACTATGTTTTTCTTTTGTGCCTTCCAAGTGTTTGATGAAATGCTTGGTTGGATTTTAGAGTAGAGTTTTATGTTCTTGGCTTGGAAAGGTAACTTAGGAACTCTTGAGTTACTAATGTCCAAGTAATTGATGATTGGGATCCATTGACTCTAGTTCTCACTAATTGAATTAGTGGAGAGTTAGGACTTATGAACTAGGATTGATATAGCTCATTTGACTTTCCTTTACTACTAGTTAGAGGATGATTTAATGAGATTAATCCTTGCCAATTCTCATATTGTGGTTAGTGATTAGGATAGAGATCCTTGACCACCAACCCTTGCCAAGACCTTTTTAGCCATTAGTTTACTTTCTTACCATTTATCTTTCACGCTTCATATCAAAACCCCAAAAATAACTCATAACCAATAGCAAGACACTTTATTGTAATTCCTAGGGAGAACGACCCGAAGTTTGAATACTTCGGTTTATAAATTTTAGGGGTTTGTTTTAGTGACAAACAACTTTTTGTATGAAAGGATTAGTGATTGGTTTAGAAACTAGCAACGAGATTTCATTTGTGAAATTCTAAACCGTCAAAAATCCGTTCATCACTCGAGCAAAAGAAGAAAGAAGAGAGTAGAAGAAGAAGAAATAGAGGAGATGGAGTGGGCTTTGTGATTCGGCTAAGGGGGAGAAGTGTTGTTTAGGTTGTGTGAAAATGAAGGAGTGAAGATGGGTTTATATAGGGGTGAGAGGGGGTGTATGGTTCGGCTATAGAGGGTGGGTTTGGGAGGGAAAGTGGTTTGAATTTGGATGGTGAGGTAGGTGGGGTTTTATGAAGGATGGATGTGAGTGGTGAAGAGAATGGTGGGATTTGATAGGTGAGGGGTTTTTGGGGAAGAGGTATTGAGGTGATTGGTGAATGGGTGAAGAAGAGAGAGAGTGGTGGGGTAGGTGGGGGTCCTGTGGGGTCTACAGATCCTGAGGTGTCAAGGATATCTCATCCCTGCACCAAGTGGCGTGCAAAACGCCCTTTTCTGCCAATCCTGGCATTAAACGCCAGGCTGCTGCCCATTTCTGGCGTTTAACGCCAGCTTCTTGCCCATTCCTGGCGTTAAACGCCCAGAATGGTGCCAGACTGGGCGTTAAACGCCCATTCTGCTACCTTTACTAGCGTTTAAACGCCAGTAACTGTCTCCTCCAGGGTGTTCTGTTTTTCATTCTATTTTTCACTTTGTTTTTTCTTTTTCAATTATTTTTGTGACTTCACATGCTCATCAACCTACAGAAAACATAAAATAACAATAAAAAATAGAAATTTAACATAGATAAGTAAAAATTGGGTTGCCTCCCAACAAGCGCTTCTTTAATGTCAATAGCTTGACACTGGCTCTCATGGAGCCTCACAGATGTTCAGAGCAATGTTGGAACCTCCCAACACCAAACTTGGAGTTTGAATGTAGATGTTCAACACCAAACTTAAAGTTTGGTTGTGGCCTCCCAACACCAAACTTAAAGTTTGACTGTGGGGGCTCTGTTTGACTCTGTATTGAGAGAAGCTCTTCGTGCTTCCTCTCCATGGTGACAGAGGGATATCCTTGAGCTTTAAACACAAGGGAGTCTCCATTCACTTGAATGATCAATTCTCCTCTGTCAACATCAATCACAGCTTTTGCTGTGGCTAGGAAGGGTCTGCCAAGGATGATGGATTCATCCATACACTTCCCAGTTTCTAGGATTATGAAATCAGCAGGGATGTAATGGTCTTCAATCTTTACCAAGACATCCTCTACAAGTCCATAAGCTTATTTCTTTGAATTGTCTGCCATCTCCAGTGAGATTTTAGCAGCTTGTACCTCAATGATCCCTAGCTTCTTCATTACAGAGAGAGGCATAAGGTTTATGCTTGACCCTAGGTCACACAGAGCCTTCTCAAAGGTCATGGTGCCTATGGTATAAATGATTGAGAACTTTCCAGGGTCCTGTCTCTTTTGAGGTAATCTCTGCCTAGTCAAGTCTTCCAGTTCCTTGATGAGCAATGGAGGTTCATCCTCCCAAGTCTCATTACCAAATAACTTGGCATTTAGCTTTATGATTGCTCCAAGGTACTTAGCAACTTGCTCTTCAGTGACATTTTCATCCTCTTCAGAGGAAGAATACTCATTAGAGCTCATGAATGGCAGAAGTAGATTTAATGGAATCTCTATGGTCTCAGTATGAGCCTCAGATTTCCATGGTTCCTCATTAGGGAACTCCATGGAGGTCAGTGGGCGTCCATTGAGGTCTTCCTCAGTGGGAATCACTGTCTCTTCTTCCTCTCCATCTTCGGCCATGTGAGATGTGGTTATGGCCTTGCACTCTCTTTTTGGGTTCTCTTCTGTATTGCTAGGGAGAGTGCTAGGAGGGAGTTCAGTAATTTTCTTACTCAGCTAACCCAATTGTGCCTCCAAATTTCTAATGGAGGACCTTGTTTCAGTCATGAAACTTTGAGTGGTTTTGATTAGATCAGAGACAATGGTTGCTAAGTCAGAGTGGTCTTGCTTAGAATTCTCTGTCTGTTGCTGAGAAGGTGATGGAAGAGACTTGCTATTGCTAAACCTGCTTCTTCCACCATCATTGTTGTTGAAACCTTGTTGAGGTCTCTATTGATCCTTCCATGAGAGATTTGGATGATTTCTCCATGAGGGATTATAGGTGTTTCCATAGGGTTCTCCCATGTAATCCACCTCTTCCATTGCAGGGTTCTCAGGATCATAAGCTTCTTCTTCAGAGGAAGCTTTCTTAGTACTGCCTATTGCTGCTTGCATTCCAGACAGACTCTGAGAAATCATACTAACTTTTTGGGTCAATATTTTATTCTGAGCCAATATGGCTTTCAGAGTATCAATCTCAAGAACTCCTTTCTTCTGAGCTGTCCCATTATTCACAGGATTCCTTTCAGAAGTGTACATGAATTGGTTATTTGCAACCATTTCAATGAGTTCTTGAGCTTCTGCAGGCGTCTTCTTCAGATGAAGAGATCCTCCAGCAGAGCTATCCAATGACATCTTGGATAGTTCAGACAGACCATCATAGAAGATTCCTATGATGCTCCATTCTGAAAGCATGTCAGAAGGGCACCTTCTGATCAATTGCTTGTATCTCTCCCAAGCTTCATAGAGGGATTCACCATCCTTCTGTCTAAAGGTTTGGACTTCCACTCTAAGTTTGCTCAATTTTTGAGGTGGAAAGAACTTTTCCAAGAAGGCATTGACTAGCTTTTCCCAAGAGTTCAGGCTTTCTTTAGGTTGTGAATCCAACCATGTCCTAGCTCTGTCTCTTACAGCAAAAGGAAAAAGCATAAGTCTGTAGACTTCAGGGTCAACCCCATTGGTCTTGACAGTGTCACAGATTTGCAAGAACTCAGCTAAGAACTGATGAGGATCTTCCAATGGAAGTCCATGAAACTTGCAATTCTGTTGCATTAGAGAAACTAATTGAGGCTTAAGCTCAAAGTTGTTTGCTCCAATGGTAGGGATTGAGATGCTTCTCCCATAGAAATCAGGAGTAGGTGCAGTAAAGTCACCAAGCACCTTCCTTGCATTGTTGGTATTGTTGTTATTTTCGGCTGCCATGGTTTTTTCTTCTTTGAAGAGTTCTGTTAGGCCCTCTAAAGAGAATTGTTCTTTAGCTTCTCTTAGCTTTCTCTTCAAGGTCCTTTCAGGTTCAGGATCAGCTTGAACAAGTATGCCTTTATCTTTGTTCCTGCTCATATGAAAGAGAAGAGAACAAGAAAGTAGGGAATCCTCTATGTCACAGTATAGAGATTCCTTAAGGTGTCAGAGGAAAAGAAGAATAGAAGGAGGAGGTAGAGAAGAGGGAATTCAAACTTATCAAGATGGATAGAGTTCGAATTGCACCTTGATGAGGAGTCTTTGTCCTTTAAATAGAAAGATGTGAAAAGAGGGGAAGAATTTTCAAAAATTAATTAAAAGATTTTAAAAAGAAATTTGAAAATTTGATTGAGATTTTTGAAAACTAAGATTAGGAAAGAAATAAAGTGATTTTTGAAAAAGATTTTGAAATTAGAAAAAGATATGATTGAAAAAATTAATTTTGAAAAAGATGTGATTGAAAAGATATGTTTGAAAAGATATGATTGAAAATCAATTTAGAAAAAGAAAAATTTTTAAAATTGAAGTTGATTACTTGACTATCAAGAAATTAAAAGATATGATTTTAAAATTTAAAGTTTGATCCTTTCTTAATAGGCAAGTAACAACTTGAAAATTTTGAAGTAAATCTTTAATTGAAGCAAGGATTTTTGAAAATAGCAAAAATAAATATAAAATGAAAAGAAATTTATTTTGAAAGAGATATGATTTGACAAAGATTTGATTTTGAAAAATTATGAAAACTTGAAAAAAATGTGAATTAAAAACAAAATCTTCCCTCTAGTGTCATCCTGGCGTTAAATGCCCAGAATGGTGCCCATTCTGGCGTTAACGCCCAAATCTCTACCTTTTTGGGCGTTAAACGCCCAGCCAGGTACCCTAGCTGGCGTTTAAACGCCAGTTTTCCTTCTTTACTAGGCGTTTTGAACACCCAGCTTTTTCTGTTTGATTCCTCTGCTGAATGTTCTGAATCTTCAATTCTCTGTATTATTGACTTGAAAAGACACAATTTTGAAAATATTTTTGAATTTTTAATGATGAGAAACAATAAGAATGCAACTAAGATAAAATAAACAATGCATGCAGGACACTAAACTTAAAAATTTTCATATAAAAGACACTAACAAATTGAGAATGCATATGAGAAACAACAAAACACACAAAACAAGAGAATTTAAAGATCAGAGCAATGAAATCATCAAGAACAACTTGAAGATCAATGAAGAACATGCATGAATTCAAAAAATACAAGAAGAACAGAAACATGCAATTGACACCGAACTTAAAATTAGACAATAGACTCAAACAAGAAACATAAAATATTTTTTATTTTTATGGTTTTATAAATTTTTTTTGTGATTTTCGAAAATTATATGGAAAAAAAATAAAGAGAATCAAAACTTCTAATGAGAATTCCAGGAATCATGCAATGTTAGTCTAAAGCTTCAGTCTAAAAAGATTAGACATGCTTGGCCAAGCTTCAGCAGGACATTACATTCAATAGCTAAATTGATGGGAATCAATCAGCTTTTGTGATGGTAAGAACATCACCTTGAATCTCTAGAATTCATTCTTAAAAGTTCTGAAGAAAAGATACCTAATCTAAGCAACAAGATGAACCGTCAGTTGTCCAAACTCGAACAATCCCCGGCAACGGCGCCAAAAACTTGGTGCACGAAATTGTGATCATCAACAATAGCGCCAAAGACTTGGTGCTCTCAAACGTGAATCACACTTTGTCACAATTCCGCACAACTAACCAGCAAGTGCACTGGGTCGTCCAAGTAATAAACCTTACGTGAGTAAGGGTCGATCCCACAGAGATTGTTGGCTTGAAGCAAGCTATGGTCATCTTGTAAATCTCAGTCAGGCAGATTCAAATGGTGATGGAGGATTGATAATTAAAAGATAAATAAAATATAAAATAAAGATAGAGATACTTATGTAATTCTTTGGTTGGAATTTCAGATAAGCGTATGAAGATGCTTTGTTCCTCCTGAACCTCTGCTTTCCTATTGCCTTCTTCCAATCATTCATACTCCTTTCCATGGCAAGCTTTATGTTGGGCATCACCGTTGTCAATGGCTACATCCCGTCCTCTCAGTGAAAATGGTCCTGATGCTCTGTCACAACATCGGCTAATCAGCTGTCGGTTCTCGATCATGTCGGAATAGGATCCATTGATCCTTTTGCGTTTGTCACACGCCCCACAATCGCGAGTTTGAAGCTCGTCACAGTCATCCCTTCCCAGATCCTACTCAAAATACCACAGACAAGGTTTAGACTTTCCGGATCTCAGGAATGACTGCCATTAATTCTAGCCTATACCACGAAGGTTCCAATCTTAGATCAGAAACCCAAGAGATACGCATTCAAGCCATTGCTAGTAGAACAGAGGTGGTTGTCAGGCACATGTTCATAGATGAGAATGATGATGAGTGTCACGGATCATCACATTCATCAAGTTGAAGAACGAATGAATATCTTGGAGAAGAAATAGACTTGAGTTGAATAGAAAAACAATAGTACTTTGTATTAATTCATGAAGAACAGCAGAGCTCTACACCTTAATCTATGGTGTGAAGAAACTCCACCGTTGAAAATACATAAGAACAAAGTCTAGGCATGGCCGAATGACCATCCTCAAAGGTCTAAGGACTAAACGTCCCAAGATGTGTGTAAAAGTGATTAAAATACAATAGCAAAAGGTCCTATTTATAGAAAACTAGTAGCCTAGGGTTACAGAAATAGGTAATTAATGCAGAAATCTTCTTCCGGGCTCACTTGGTGTGTGCTTGGGCTGAGCATTGAAGCATTTTCATGTAGAGACTTTTCTTGGAGTTAAACGCCAGCTTTGTGCCAGTTTGGGCGTTTAACTCCAGCTTTTGTGCCAGTTTCGGAGTTAAACGCCAGAATTCTTGAGCTGACTTGGAACGCCTGTTTGGGCCATCAAATCTCAGACAAAGTATGGACTATTATATATTGCTGGAATGCCCAAAATGTCTACTTTCCAACGCAATTGAGAGCACGCCAATTAGGCTTCTGTAGCTCTAGAAAATCCACTTTGAGTGCAGGGAGGTCAGAATCCAATAGCATCTGCAGTCCTTTTTCAGCCTCTGAATCAGATTTTTGCTCAAGTCCCTCAATTTCAGCCAGAAAATACCTGAAATCACAGAAAAATACACAAACTCATAGTAAAGTCTAGAAGAGTGATTTTTATTTAAAAACTAATAAAAATATAATAAAAACTAATTAAAATATACTAAAAACATACTAGAAACAATGCCAAAAAGCCTATAAATTATCCGCTCATCACCATGTCTAGTGATTTGGACCGAAGCTTTCACTGAAAGCTTGGCTGGCTAGTAAGCCATGTCTAATTCCTGGACCGCAGTTTTAGACTAACATTGATGATTCTTGGAATTCTCATTAAGAATTTTGAATTCCTTATTTTCTTTTTCCAATTATTTTTCGAAAAATACAAAAAAATTAATAAAATCATAAAAATAAAAAATAATTTGTGTTTCTTGTTTAAGTCTGGTGTCAATTTTTAAGTTTGGTGTCCTGCATGTTTTCTTTATTTCCTTGCATTTTTCGAATATATGAATTTTGTTCTTCATTAATCTTCAAGTTGTTCTTGATGAATTCCTTGCTCTGATCTTTAAATCCCCCTATTTTGTGTGTTTTTAGTTGTTTTTCATATGCATTCTCAATTTGTTAGTATTTCTAATATGAAAATTTCTAAGTTTGGTGTCCTGCATGCATTATTTTTTTTATCTTAGTTTTACATGATTAGTTTCATTTTGTTGTTTTTCATCATCAAAAATTCAAAAATTTTCAAAATTATGTCTTTTCAAGTCAATAATACAGAGAATTGAAGATTCAGAACATACAGCAGAGGAATGACGGAGAAAAAGCTGGGCATTCAAAACGCCCAGTGAGGAAGGAAATCTGGCGTTTAAACGCCAACCAGGATACCTGGCTGGGCGTTAAACGCCCAAAAGGGTAGTATTTTGGGCGTTAAACGCCAAAATAGATACCATTCTGGGCGTTTAATGCCAGGATGGCACAGGAGAGGATTTTTTTTTAATTCAAATTTTCATAATTTTTCAAAATCAAATCTTTTTCAAATCATATCTTTTCAATCATATCTTTTCAAAATCAAATCCTTTCCATTTGTTTTACTATTTTCGAAAATCCTTGCTAACAATTAGTGATTTTATTAAAAATTTTCTTCCTTATTAAGAAAGGTTCAATAATTGAATTTTAGAATCATATCTTTTAAATTTCTTGTTAGCCAAGACATTAATTTTAAAAATCAAATCTTTTTAATTGTTTGTCAATCATATCTTTTTAAAACCATATTTTCTCAATCATATCTTCTCAATCACATCTTTTTCAAAAATGATTTTCAATCATATCTTTTTGATTTCTAATTTCAAAATCTTTTTCAAAATCACTTAACTACTTTCTCAATTTTAATTTTCGAAAATGATCAACCAAATTTTCAAAATTTCTTTTAATCTTTCTAAATTTAATTTCGAAAATTCTTTCCCCCCTTCTCACATTTTTCTATTTAAGGGACTAACATCCCTCCTCAATGTGCAATTCGGACTCCCTCTCTCTATAAGTTCGAATTCTCTCCTCTCTACCCCCTCCTTCTATTCTTCTTTTCCTCTGACATCTCAAGGAATCTCTATACTGTGACATAGAGGATTCCATACTTTATTCTTCTCTCTTTCATATGAGCAGAAGCAAAGACAAAGGCATTCTTGTTGAAGCTGATCCTAAACCTGAAAAGACCTTGAAGAGAAAGCTAAGAGAAGATAAAGCACAACTCTCTGTAGAGGACCTAACAGAAATTTTCAAACAAGAAGAAGACATGGTAGTTAAAAACAACAACAATGCCAACAATGCAAGGAAGGTGCTTGGTGACTTTACTGCACCTACTCCCGACTTCTATGGGAGAAGCATCTCAATCCCTGCCATTGGAGCAAACAACTTTGAGCTTAAGCCTCAATTAGTTTCTCTAATGCAACAGAATTGTAAGTTTCATGGACTTCCATTGGAAGATCCTCATCAGTTCTTAGCTGAATTCTTGCAAATCTGTGACACTGTCAAGACCAATGGAGTTGATCCCGAGGTCTACAGGCTTATGCTTTTTCCCTTTGCTGTAAGAGACAGAGCTAGAGTATGGTTGGATTCACAACCTAAGGAAAGCCTGAACTCTTGGAAAAAGCTGGTCAGTGCTTTTCTGGCCAAATTCTTCCCACCTTAAAAATTGAGTAAGCTTAGAGTGAAAGTCCAGACCTTCAGATAGAAGGAAGGTGAATCCCTCTATGAAGCTTGGGAAAGATACAAGCAATTGATCAAAAGGTGTCCTTCTGACATGCTTTCAGAATGGAGCATCATAGGTATCTTCTATGATGGTCTGTCTGAACTGTCTAAGATGTCATTGGACAGCTCTGCTGGAGGATCTCTTCATATGAAGAAGACGCTTGCAGAAGCTCAGGAACTCATTGAAATGGTTGCAAATAACCAATTCATGTACACTTCCGAAAGGAATCCTGTGAATAATGGGACAAATCAGAAGAAAGGAGTTCTTGAGATTGATACTCTGAATGCCATATTGGCTCATAACAAAATATTGACTCAGCAAGTCAATATGATTTCTCAGAGTTTGTCTGGAATGCAAGCAGCAACAGGCAGTACCAAAGAAGCTTCATCTGAAGAAGAAGCTTTTGATCCTGAGAACCCAGCAATGGAAGAGGTAAATTACATGGGAGAACCCTATGGAAACACCTATAATCCTTCATGGAGAAATCATCCAAATCTCTCATGGAAGGATCAACAGAAGCCTCAACAAGGCTTCAACAGTAATAATGGTGGAAGAAATAGGTTCAGCAATAGCAAGCCTTTTCCATCATCTTCTCAGCAACAGACAAAGAATTCTAAGCAGAGCCACTCTGACTTAGCAACTGTAGTCTCTGATCTATCTAAGACCACTCTAAGTTTCATGACTGAAACAAGGTCCTCTATTAGAAATTTGGAGGCACAAGTGGGTCAGCTGAGTAAGAAAGTTACTGAACTCCCTCCTAGTACTCTCCCAAGCAATACAGAAGAGAACCCAAAGAGAGAATGCAAGGCCACAAACATGTCCCACATGGCCGAATGTATAGAGGAGGAAAAGGCAGTGATTTTCACTGAGGAAGACCCCAATGGACATCCACTGGCATCCAAAGAGTTCCCTATTAAGGAACCATGGAAATCTGAGGCTCATACAGAGACCATAGAGATTCTATTGAATTTACTTCTGTCATTCATGAGCTCTAATGAGTATTCTTCCTCTGAAGAGGATGAAGATGTTACTGAAGAGCAAGTTGCTAAGTACCTTGGAGCAATCATGAAGCTAAATGCTAAGTTATTTGATAATGAGACTTGGGAGGATGAACTCCTTTTGCTCACCAAGGAATTGGATGACTTGACTAGGCAGAGATTACCTCAGAAGAGACAGGATCCTGGAAAGTTCTCAATACCTTGTACCATAGGCACCATGACCTTTGAGAAGGCTCTGTGTGACCTAGGATCAAGCATAAACCTCATGCCACTCTCTGTGATGGAGAAGCTAGGGATCCTTGAGGTACAAGCTACAAGAATCTCACTAGAGATGGCAGATAATTCAAGAAAACAGGCTTATGGACTTGTAGAGGATGTCTTGGTAAAGGTTGAAGACCACTACATCCCTGCTGATTTCATAATCCTAGACATTGGGAAGTGTATGGATGAATCCATCATCCTTGGTAGACCCTTCCTAGCCATAGCAAAAGCTGTGATTGATGTTGACAAAGGAGAATTGGTCCTTCACATGAATAAGGACTCCCTTGTGTTTAAAGCTCAAGGATCTCCCTGTGTAACCATGGAGAGGAAGCATGAAAAGTTTCTCTCAATGCAGAGTCAAATAGAGCCCCCACATTCAGACTCTAAGTTTGGTGTTGGGAGGCCATCATCATGCTCTGAGTATCTGTGAGGCTCCATGAGAGTCCCCTGTCAAGCTATTGACATTAAAGAAGCGCTTGTTGGGAGGCAACCCAATTTTATTTAACTATATCTATCTATTTGCTATTATTATTTTATGTTTTCTGTAGGTTGATGATCATGTGAAGCCATAAAAACAATTGAAAAAGCAAAAATAGAATGAAAAACAGTATTAAAAACTGCACACCCTGGAGGAGAAGCTTATTGGCATTTAAACGCCAGCAAGGGTAGCAGAATGGGTGTTAAACGCCCAGTTTGGCACCATTCTGGGCGTTTAACACCAGAAATGGGCACCAGACTGGCGTTTAATGCCAGAAAGGGGGCACAGAGCTGGCGTTTAACGCCATAAAAGGGAGAAAAGCTGGCGTTAAACGCCAGAGATGGGCAGCAACCTGGCGTTTAACGCCAGAATTGGCAATCAAGGGGGCGTTTACACGCCACATGGTGCAGGGATGAGAAATTCTTTACACCTCAGGATCTGTGGACCCCACAAGATCCCCACCTACCTCATCTCTCTCTCTCTTCTTCACACCTTCCCATAACACCCTTCCTATAATACCCTTCACCAATCACCTCAATACCTCTTCCCCAAAAATCCCTCACCTATCAAATCCTACCTTCTTCTCCATAATCTCTTCACCAATCCACATCCATCCATCATAAAACCCCACCTACCTCACCATTCAAATTCAAACCACTTTCCCTCCCAAACCCACCCATACATGGCCGAACCCTACCCCTCTCTCCACTCCTATATAAACCCATCTTCACTCCTTCATTTTTACACACCATACACACTACTTACCCCACTTGGCCGAACCACTAAACCCCCTCTATCTCCTCTATTTCTTCCTCTTCTACTCTTTTCTTTCTTCTTTTGCTCGAGGACGAGCAAACTTTCTAAGTTTGGTGTGGTAAAAGCGTTGCTTTTTATTTTTCCATAACCATTTATGGCACCAAAGGCCGGAGAAACCTCTAGAAAGAGGAAAGAGAAGGCAAAAGCTTCCACCTCCGAGTCATGAGAGATGGAGAGATTCATCTCAAGAGTGCATCAAGACCACTTCTATAAAGTTGTGGCCAAGAAGAAGGTGATCCCCGAGGTCCTTTTCAAACTCAAAAAGGGTGAATATCCGGAGATCCGACATGAGATTCGAAGAAGAGGTTGGAAAATTCTCACCAATCCCATTCAACAAGTCGGGATCTTAATGGTTCAAGAGTTCTATACCAATGCATGAATCACCAAGAACCATGATCAAAGTGTGAACCTGGACCCAAAGAATTGGCTTACAATAGTCTGGGGGAAATGCTTAGATTTCAGTCTGGAAAATGTAAGGTTGGCATTCAACTTGCCAATGATGCAAGGAGATGCACGCCCCTACACTAGAAAGGTCAACTTTGATCAAAGGTTGGACCAAGTCCTCATAGACATTTGTGAAGAGGGAACTCAATGGAAGAGAGATTCAAGAGGGAAGCCGGTTCAACTAAGAAGGCATGACCTCAAGCCCGTGGCTAGGGGATGGTTGGAGTTCATCCAACACTCAAACATTCCCACGAGCAACCGGTCTGAAGTTACTATAGACTAGGCTATCATGATCCATAGCATCATGATTGGAGAGGAAGTAGAAGTTCATGAGGTTATATCCCTAGAACTTTACAAGGTGGCGGACAAGTCCTCTACTTTGGCAAGGTTAGCCTTCCCTCATCTTTTTTGTCACCTCTGCAATTTAGCTGGAATTGACATAGAGGAAGACATCCTCATTGATGAGGACAAGCCCATCACTAAGAAAAGGATGGAGCAAACAAGAGAGCCCACTCATGGACAAGAGCATAAGAAAATTCCTCATCATGAAATCCCTGAGATACCTCAAGGGATGCATTTTCCTCCACAAAACTATTGGGAGCAAATCAACACCTCCCTAGGAGAATTAAGTTCCAATATGGGATAACTAAGGGTGGAGCACCAAGAGCATTCCATCCTCCTCCATGAAATTAGAGAAGACCAAAGAGTCATGAGGGAGGAGCAACAAAGGCAAGGAAGAGACATTGAGGAGCTCAAACACTCCATAAGATCTTCAAGAGGAAGAACAAGCCGCTATCACTAAGGTGGACCCGTTCTTTAAATTCCTTGTTCTTATTTTTTTGTTTTTCGAAAATTATGCTTTATGTTTTATTTATGTTTGTGTCTTATTACATGATCACCAGTGTCTTAGTGTCTATGCCTTAAAGCTATGAATGTCCTATGAATCCATCACCTTTCTTAAAGGAAAAATGTTTTTAATTGTAAAAGAAAAAGAAGTACATGAATTTTGAATTTTAAAATAGTTTAATTATTTTGATGTGGTGGCAATACTCTTTATTTTCTGAATGAATGCTTGAACAGTGCATATTTTTGAATTTGTTGTTTATGAATGTTAAAATTTTTGGCTCTTGAAAGAATAATGGAAAAGGAGAAATGTTATTGATAATCTAAAAAATCATAAAAATGATTCTTGAAGCAAGAAAAAGCAGTGAATAAAAAGCTTGCAGAAAAAATGTATGCGAAAAGAAAAAAGAGGGCAAAAAAGAAAGAAAAAGGAAAAGCAAGCAGAAAAAGCCAATAGCCCTTTAAACCAAAAGGCAAGGATAAAATAAAAAGGATCTAAGGCTTTGAGCATCAGTGGATAGGAGAGCCCACATGAATAAAATCCTGGCCTAAGCGGCTAAACCAATGTGTCCCTAACCATGTGCTTGTGGCGTGAAGGTGTCAAGTGAAAAAGCTTGAGACTGAGCATTTAAAGTCATGGTCCAAAGAAAAAAGAGTGTGCTTAAGAGCTCTGGACACCTCTAATTGGGGACTCTAGCAAAGCTGAGTCACAATCTGAAAAGGTTCACCCAGTTATGTGTCTGTGGCATTTATATATCCGGTGGTAATACTGGAAAACAAAATGCTTAGGGTCACGGCCAAGACTCATAAAGTAACTGTGTTCAAGAATCAACATACTGAACTAGGAGAATCAATAACACTATCTGAATTCTGAGTTCCTATAGATGCCAATCATTCTAAACTTCAAAGGATAAAGTGAGATGCCAAAACTGTTCAGAAGCAAAAAGCTAATAGCCCCGCTCATCTAATTAAGACTGATCTTCATAGATGTTTTTGGAATTCATTGTATATTCTATCCTTTTTATCCTACTTTGTTTTTAGTTGCTTGGGGACAAGCAACAATTTAAGTTTGGTGTTGTGATGAGCAGATAATTTATACACTTTTTGGCATTGTTTTTAGGTATTTTTAATATGTTTTAGTTACATTTTATAATATTTTTATTCAAAAATTATATTTCTAGACTTTACTATGAGTTTGTGTATTTTTCTGTGATTTCAGATATTTTCTGGCTGAAATTGAGGGACCTGAGCAAAAATCTGATTCAGAGGCTGAAAAAGGACTGCAGATGCTGTTGGATTCTGACCTTCTTGCACTCAAAGTAGATTTTCTGGATCTACAGAAGTTTAATTGGCGCGATCTTAATTGCGTTGGAAAGTAGACATCCTGGGATTTCCAGAAATATATAATAGTCTATACTTTTCCCGAGATTTGATGGCCCAAATCAGCGTTCCAAGTCAGCATAAAAATTCTAGCGTCAAAATGCCAGAACTGGCATAAAAGCTGGAGTTAAACGCCCAAAATGGCACCAAAGCTGGCGTTTAACTCCAAGAAAAGTCTCTACATGTGAAAGCTTCAATGCTCAGTCCAAGCACATACCGAGTGGACCCGGAAGTGGATTTCTACATCATTTACTCATTTCTGTAAACCCTAGGCTACTAGTTCTCTATAAATAGGACCTTTTGCTATTGTATTTTCATCTTATCTTGGAATCTTTAGTTCATCTTTTGATCTCTTGATCACATTTTGGGGGCTGGCCTCACGGCCATGCCTAGACCTTTTGTTCTTATGTATTTTCTACGGTGGAGTTTCTACACCCTATAGATTAAGGTGTGGAGCTCTGCTGTTCCTCATGAATTAATGCAAAGTACTATTATTTTTCTATTCAACTCAAGACTATTTCTTCTTCAAGATATTTATTCGCACTCAAGAACATGTTGAATGTGATGATTATGTGACACTCATCACCATTCTCACCTATGAATGTGTACCTGACAACCACTTCCGTTCTACATGCAAACAAGCTTGAATGTGTATCTCTTGGGTTTCTAATCTAAGATTAAAACCTTCGTGGTATAGGCTAGAATTATTGGCGGCCATTCCTGAGATCCAGAAAGTCTAAACATTGTCTGTGGTATTCTGAGTAGGATCTGAGAAGGGATGACTGTGACGAGTTTCAAACTCGCGAGTGTTGGGCGTAGTGACAGACGCAAAAGGATCAATGGATCCTATTCCAACATGATCGAGAATCAACAGCTGATTAGCCGTGCGGTGACAGCGCATTTAGACCATTTTTACTGAGAGGACGGGAGGTAGCCATTGACAACGGTGATACCCAACATAAAGCTTGCCATGGAAAGGAGTATGAATGATTGGATGAAGGCAATAGGAAAGCAGAGGTTCAGAAGGAACAAAGCATCTTCATACGCTTATCTGAAATCCCACCAATGAATTACATTAGTATTTCTATCTTATTTTCTGTTTTGATTATATTTTAATTATCTTAAACTTCATAACCATTTGAATCTTCCTGACTGAGATTTTCAAGATGACCATAGCTTGCTTCAAGCCAACAATCTCCGTGGGATCGACCCTTACTCACGTAAGGTTTATTACTTGGACGACCCAGTGCACTTGCTGGTTAATTGTGCGGAGTTGTGACAAAGAGTTGAGATTACAATTGTGCGTACCAAGTTGTTGGCGCCATTGAAGATCACAATTTCGTGCACCACCATATCCAACCAGAACTTAGGATAGATGACTCCCATAGTAAACTACCTCAAATTTGATACACTTCCCAAGAACAAAAAAAGGCCAAAAGGCTTGTAAAATAGGCAGCCGATTTTTTCAAAATGCGTCCACCTTGCCAGATACATGCTAATTTCCATGTGGCACCCCCCGAAGAACTCATCAGTGTTACCTTACCATGGCCATTCGCAAAATGGGGACTTGATCTACTCAGACCATTCTCTCAAGCACCAGGTCAAGTCAAATACCTCATAATGGGGATTGACTATTTTACCAAATGAATTGAGGCAGAACCCTTAGCAACTATCACCGTTCAGAGAAGTCGAAAATTCTTATATAGGAACATTGTCACAAGGTTTGGAGTTCCCCACTACATCACCATGGACAATGGCATCCAATTTACTGACTCAATAAATATTATTTTCAAAAATAAATTATTTTGACTTTAAATACCAGGATTCGTTTTTTGTTTGTTTGTAATTTTAGGTAAGTTTGTCGCATCCCAGTAAACTCCATTATTTTCATAGAGTTTGTCGCATCTCCAACCCGGACCCAAATATTTTAGGGGATAATTTGATGTGATTTCATCAGATCTAGGATTGGGTACGAGTCTCAAAAATAGACCCGGTCATTATTTAAGGCCAGGTCTGGATCAAGGCGAACCTGACTTCACCCGTCCCATGTGCACCCTAAAAAAACTAAAAAAGGTATATATGTTTTAAATTAATTCCAATATTATGTTATATTAATTATAAGTTTATTGTTTTATTTTTACTCACACTTGTTGAATTAGAAAATAGATCAAAGAAGCATCAATTAGAATTTATAAACAAATTCAAGTTCAAATATGGATATCAACTTCTCGATAATAAGTTTTTTTCTTTATAAATAAATGCATTTTAAATAAGTTTTTTTTATAAATAAATTTTTTTATAAATTATTGTTAAAACTTTAAAAGTCCGGTTTATACTCGATATAATTATGACCCGAAAATATTTAAGTTTTATCGGATCTATAGTCGAATTAAGGTCTAAAAAATATACTCAGTATATATTTAAGATTGAATCTAAATTATAACAAACTCGATTTCGCTCGACCTATGTACACATCTACTCCAGGCCTCCGGCAAAAAAAAATCCTCAAGTAATCAATTGCATAATTGAATAGACTAAGTAATTTAGCGCTTCTTTCTCATTTATATTCCGTGTCGTGTCGCTGGCCATTTTATTTCATTTTATTCTAGAATCTAAACGTAATTAATCATTGTTGTATTCCTTTTTAAAATTAAGAGAAAATTTCCCTCCCCTCCCCTGCGAGATGCTAAAATGACACTCCCTTCCCCTCTATTTTATAAATGTACATTCTTCTCCCTTCTAACTTTTAAAAAACCTCCTCTTTAATCCATTTTAAACTTTTTGTGTTAACTAATGTTACTTTATCTATTTTTTAAGAAAAAATAAATTATTTTTAAAAAAATACTCATTAACAAAAATTTTATTTTTTACATTAAAATTTGCTTATCAAAATATCTTTTAATAAATTATTCTTTTATTGATTAAATTATATTTTTTTAAAAAATTAATAATTATATTATTTTTTTCTAAAATATCCTTCAATAATTTTTTAATTATTAAATTATAATTTTACCAAAATTTTTGTTAACAATTTTTTTATATTTTACTATTAATTTTTTGATATATATATATATATATATATATATATATATATTATTTTAACAATAAATAAAAAATTTTAGTAAGGTTATTTTTTAATATTAATATATATTAATTGTTATACATATTAACAGTGGTAAGATTTTTTTATTTAATGTTAAAATAATATATATTAATATCGAAAAATTAATAGTAAATATAAAAATAATTGTTAACAAAAGTTTTAGTAAAATCATAATTTAATAATTAAAAATTTATTGAAAGGTAGGTATCTTAGAAAAAAAATTTAATTATTAATTTTTTAAAAATATTTTGGTAAAAATATAATTTAATCAATAAAAAAATAATTTATTAAAGAGTATTTTGGTAAGTAAAATTTAATGATAAAAAATAAAATTTTTATTCATGGGTATTTTTTCAAAAAATAATTTAAAAAGGATAAGGATAATATTTCCACAAAAGCCACAAGAGAGGACTTTGAATTATAAAAGACTAGGTACGTAAATAAAAAAAAAGATATAGATATTGAAATTCAAACTTTTTTTTACATGAAAACTTAGAAATTATATAATATTCTCTATTATATATGATATGATTTTATAGTAATATTGATTATATATTAATATTTTTGAATATGTGAAAATTTCAAATTATTAAATGAATATAGAAATTCTATTTCGAATATTACTTCCATATTAATACTTATAATATAAAAGAATTAATTGTAGAAATTAGTCGTATAAATAGAATAAATATATAAAATAGTATTGAATAGTATTCAATTTGAGAAGAGAATCTTTATAGAGGATTGCGAATAGATTCGAAATTTAATAGATTAATAAAATTTATAAATCTGAATATATTACTCTTATTGAATATTCAAATTCATTTTTTATTACTATCTTTTTTATTCTATAAATTTAATTATATTAAATTAATTTTTTTCAAAAAATAATTTATTTTTTCTTAAAAAATGGATAAAATTAATATTTAATTAACACAAAAATTTAAAATGAATTAAAGAGGAGGTTTTTTAAAAGTTAAAAGGGAGAGAAATGTACATCTATAAATAGAGGGGAGAGAAGTGTCATTTTAGCATCTCGTAGGGGAGGAGAGTGGAATTTTCTCTAAAATTAATTATATCAAAGTAAACAAGCATAAGTTTACATTTCGTAAATTTTAATATAACGTAGCTTATTTAAAGTGATTATGTCTTCTTTATTTCTTCACGTATCATATCTACGGAAACTTGGGAAGTATACCTCATGTTATTGCTTTGAATAAATTACAGTAAATAAAATTTCTTTCCTAACAAACGATTTATTCAACTCTGATTTGTTGGTACCTATAATCATCAGAAATGTACTTTTAATTAAATTTTAGAGGTGTATAAACTGGAAACCCATTATATATTTGGTACACGTAACCATTGTAGATAATTGAATTGGCCAGGGATAACTACATACTCAGAAACCTTTTTCATGGTGCTTAATTTTACAAGCATTAATGACTAAACTACAAAAACCACGTCAAAATAATTTTGTTATTGACAAAAATATACTTAAATTTTGTTATTAATAAAAATATTTTTAAATAATTTTAAAATACAAAAAATCTATAAGAAGAAATTTTTTAAGTGACAAACGATTTTTGTATTTGACAAGCTGCTTATACATTTGATTCAAAATTTTATAAAAATATTTAGATAATTATTTAAAAAATAATAAAAAATTTGTTCTCTATATTTTTTATTTTTTAAAAATATTACTAGTTGTTGACCAAAAAATAACAAAAAAAATATTTTTAGCAAAAAATCATTAAATTTTAACAATAAAAATATCTCATTTTTTTAACTATCTTGCAAAAAACCACATTAAAATTCAATTTTTAAAATATTTTTTGAGAATATATATTTAATGTTGGACATTTTTGTCGTGTTTTAAAATTATTTGAGGGCATTTTTGTCAGCGATAAAATTATTCGAATATATTTTGGTGGTTTATCCAACATTAATAGTAGACTAAAGTATAGGAAGAAAACCCTGCATCTTTTTTAATCAAATATATTATTTTAATGTTTCAATTCATGACTAAATATTTATATAACCTTTTTATATTAACCGTCTTGTTAGGGATAAATAGCAATTGAGCCAGCAAGCTGAGCTGGCAGAGTTGGTTAGTTAGTTATGAGAATAGTTAGTGGTTGTTAGTATTTGCTGTAAGAGCTGCTATATAAGACTAAGAGTCAATGTAATAATCAGCTAATGAAATCATTTTTCTCATTCACACTCTCTGAAATGAGTCCTCTCTCTCTCTCTCTCTCTCTCTCTCTCTCTCTCTCTCTCTCTCTCTCTCTCTCTCTCTCTGCCGGTGTATTCTCATCCTCTTCTTTGAAGAGTTCTGATACCTCACATGGTATCAGAACTTTCAGGTTCTAATACATGGCTACTCCAAGTGAGCCTCAAGCTTCCGCAACCTCAAGTGTGCGAACAATAAACACAGTGTCATTCAAGCTGGATGAAGATAATTTCGTACCTTTGAGACGGCAAGCGCTGGCGTTCATCAAGTCTAACAGATTCAAGGAACACCTCATTCCGATGAAGATACCAAACAGATTCAGGATTGACGGAGATCGCGAAGCAAAAATTGAGACTCAGGAGTTCTTCGATTGGGAGCAGGACGATTAGTTCTTGGTGTTGTGGCTATTTGCTTCAATAGATCCAAGCTTCACAAGTCAGGTAGCAAACTGTGAATTTGCGTGTGAGATTTGGTACAAATTGGAGGAATATTTTGTAAAACGGCTGAAATCAAAGGTGAAGCAACTCAAAACACACATCAAAGGCATCAAACTACAAGGTTCTGTAATGGAGTACTTGTCTAAGCTCAAGAAGGTAACAAATGCTCTATCTACCCTAGGTGCACCTCTTTCAAGTGAGAAATTTGTAGAAGCTGTGTCTCAAGGTTTGAATGAGGATTATAGTGCCTTTATAACCATGATTAATGCTAGAGTTAATGAAATAGCTGAGAGTGAAGTAGAATCCCTCTTCCTTCCACCAGCCACAACAAAACCAGCAAGCTCAAGCTCTCTTAGCCACTACACCTGTAGCAACACCTCTCACTGACAAAGCCTGGTGCCTGGACACTGGAGCTTCGCATCATTTGACCTTTGATGCAAACAACTTGATTGTAGGCTTAGAGTAATCGGGGACAGATCAACTAACAGGTAAGGGCCAAGGTATAAGTATAAATAGTATTGGCAAAATTATACTGTTCAATGAGACCAACCCTCACTACTTTAAACTATTAAATCTCCTTTATGTACCTTCCATCACTAAAAATCTAATAAGTGTGGCTAAGTTTGCTCTTGACAATCATGTGTTTTTTGAATTCCATCCTTTTGATTGTTTTATAAAATGTCAAGAGACCAAGAAAATTCTGTTAAAGGGATCTCTTAGAGGAGGGTTATACCATTTTGAGCATGTTGGAGTGCTTGCACGAGCAGCACCATCAAGCAATAAATCAAGCATTCGGAGACTAAGAACCCTCATCTGTCACCCACTCATAGAGTCTGTAACCTCAGTTCTTTTACATCTAATTCTACAGTAGCAAGTAGCACTAATAATGTAGGCATTGTCTGTAATGTTAAGTCAGTGTATGAGTTTGATATATGGCACAAGAGGTTAGGTCACCCAAGTGCACGAATTATTGAAAAAGTGTTACAAATTTGTAATGTTGGCTATATGAATAAAAGCAAATTTTTACCTAAAGACTACCTGTGTAATACGTGCTGCCAAGGCAAGCTCCATAATATTTCTTTTTTTGACTCTCAAATAGTCTATAGTCAACCTCTAGAGTTAATCTTCTCAGATATATGGGGTCCTTCTCCTATTACCAGTGATTTGGGATTTCGGTACTACATTCTCTTTATTGATGCCAAAACCAGATATACCTATTTATATCTTCTCCAAAACAAGAGCCAAGCCCTGCAAGCATTTGTCCAATACAAGTTGTTGATTCAAAACAAAACTGGGCATAAGATTAAAACACTTTAAACCGACAATGACAAAGAGTATACCTCACAAGCTTTTACCGAATTCCTGATTGAGAATGTGATTGCACATATATATACTCAGCTGCCCATACACCCATGAACAGAATGGGAAAGCCGAGAGGAAGCATCGGCATGTCATTAAAACTACTCTAACCCTTCTCTCTCAAGCATCCATGCCTCTAAAATTCTGGGTTGAAACCTGCCTCACTGAAACCCACCTCATTAACTTGTTGTCCTCTGCCACCACACAATACATATCACCCTATGAACTCTTGAACAATAGAGCTCCAGACTATAGGTTCCTTAAAATCTTCGATGCTCGTGCTTTCCTCATCCGCCCTTACCAACCACACAAATTTGACTTTAAGAATCATAAGTATCTGTTTTTGGGTTACTCACCGCACCACAAAGGGTACAAGTGCCTTTGTCTATCTGGAAAACTCTATCTTGCAAGGCATGTAGTCTTTGACAAATCTAAATTTTCTTATCAGTTGCTATTTTTTAACAAGGACTCAAATCTAAAGGCGTTAGTTCCTCATACAACCAAGCTTATCACTATTTCTATTCATGTATGCCATCTACCAGTACCTCTCAAAATTCCTCATGAGTCACCCCCTAGTACACCAACACCCACAACACTAATACCGTCAACAGATCCCCCAGCCACAGCAGTACCCTTATCAAGTTCCCGTGAGTCCTTACCTCTTCAATCTAATTCGTCCACTCGTCAAGGGAGAGTTCTTGAGTCAACCACTGTTATATCTCCTCCTCCAATTCTAGTTCCATCCAAGCTAACCTCAACATCTCTACTAACCATAATCGAGTCATTTGTCAGTCCTATTTGTACTAATTCTTACCCATTCACTGCTGACACTTGCATTTCTAACTCTACTTTTGAGTTTTCCTTGAGTAATGCAGGGTTAACTGAAAAATCATCACGTGCTATTCCTGAGCCTGAAGCAAAGGTTAGGCGCACTCACCCTATGGTAACTAGAAGTTAGGCGGGTATTTTCAAGCCCAAGGTATACTCTTCCAAGGTTTGCTCCTCCTCACCTAATCTCACCCAAGTCGATCCTTTTTCCATTACTCAGGCTCTTACCTCACCACAGTGGAAATGGACGAATAGTATGCTGCCCTGATAAAGTGCAAAACCTGGAAGCTTGTAGATCCCTCAACAACAGCAGATCCGATTGGATGTCGATGGATATTTCGCATAAAAAACAGCCAGATGGAAGTATCCAAAAGTGCAAGGCGCGAATGGTAGTGAAAAGCTTTCATCAGAGGGAAGGCTTTGATTATGGGGAAGTATCCAGTCCGGTGGCTAAACCAGCGACAGTCTGTGCTGTCTTGGCAGTTGCTTTGTCGAGACAGTGGCAAACTAACTAGTTTGACTTTAACAATGCCTTTCTCAATGGCGATTTATCTGAAAATGTCTACATGGTGCAGTTTGACGGCTATAATTTTGACACTAATTTAGTGTGCAAGCTAGAGAAAGCATTATACGGCCTCAAACAGGCTCCATGTGCATGGTTCCTCAAGCTAAAGAGTACCCTTGAGTGTTTTGGGTTTATCAGTACTACCTCTGACCCCTGCTTGTTTGTCAAGCATAGCTTCCTCTCTACTATCTATCTTTTGGCGTATGTTGATGATATTCTAGTGACCGGCACTGCTGCAAGTGAGGTAAACAAGCTTATTGCTGATTTAGATGAGGTCTTTACGCTCAAGGACTTGAGAGAAATGAGCTTCTTTTTGGGTATTGAGGATGAGAGAACAGCCGTTGGTACCTTAGTGCTAAAACAAACGAAGCATGTGAAGGACTTACTCAAGAGGGCAGATATGGCTTATGCTCACGCTACACCTACCCCTATGATGAGTGGTCTTCGGCTTGATGTGTCATGAGCAGAGTTTGATAGGTTAACTCTAATCGATTGGTGGTTGGTGGCTTGCAATACTCCACTATAACGAGGCCAGACATTGCATACGCTATGAACAAAGTTTGACAGTTTCTACACTCTCCCTTAGAACAACATTGGAAAACTGTGAAGCGCATCCTGTGCTATCTGGCAGGCACGACAAACATGGGGCTTGATTTCCATAAGAGTGAAGACTTCAGGATTTTAGCGTTTTGTGACTCGGATTGGGCCGTTGATCCCATTGATCGTGAATCTAATACGGGTTACTGTGTGTTCCTAAGATCGAACATCATCTCTTGGTCTAGCCGGAAACAAGTCTCAGTGTCTAGATCCAGCACTGAAGCGAAGTTCAGGGCGCTAGCTGATGCTATGATGGATACTATGTGTGTTCCGAGGGTTACCTGAAACTGTAGGCCGATCTCGGATGAGATCTTCTGTGCTGGTAGGTGCCGATATGCCCAACTTGTGGGTGGTGCTGATCCTTCGTCCCCGGAGGGTGGTGGTACCTACAAGGGACTCCGATGCTTAAGTTAGCAAGGGTATTAAGCAAGTTTTTAGTAGAATCAGAGTATGAGTTATACTTGGGTACTCCAGTGTATTTATAATGGTGTGGAGTGACCCTTCTGGAGATCTTATCTTTATCTTTGAGTGAAGTCATCTTATCTTCAAAGGAACCGCCCTTATCTCTCTGGGCTTGGGCTGCCTTTGGATTTGGGTCATGTTCCTCTGTTTGGGCCCTTTTTGGGCTTCTCCTTGGTGATTTGTCCGAACTCTTTAAGAAGAGGTCGGGTAATCCTGACCTGAAGAGGTCGGTCGACTTGTCGTCAATCAGCCCGGGTCGTACAGCTCGACCTAGGGCATGAACAGTGCCCCTGCTCGAGCGTGGTCTTCCTTTTGAGGTCGAGTCCTTTTTTAGGACTTCGATCCTTCTTTGGAGAAGCCGAGCTCGAGTATTTTTGATCCCTTTTTTGTAGAGCTTCCAGTTGAATGTGGAGCGTTTTTTCTCACTCCTTTATCTTTTGAAAATGCGCGTTTCTTGCTTTGGGAACGTGCGAGGGTTTTTAATAACCCATTAACTCCTCTTTTTGCCGTTTTCCCTCTTTTCTTTTTGAATCGCCAAAAGACTTTGCTTTCATTTTTCCCTCTTTGCTTTCCTGAAACCCCATATTTTTACCCTTCTGTTTTTTGGCTTGCCTGGGATTTCTTCATTTTTCGCTTACCCCCAAGTTTTCACGTCTTCGCGCTTCTCCTTGTTTTCGGAGGTGACTGTTCGTGCTTTGTTCTTTCGAAAGGTGATCGTCAGACACGGCCTCGTTATTGCTTCAATCCTTCAGTGTTTATCGTCTCCTCCGTTTACAGGTTGGTTTTCTTCCTTCTTCTTTCTTTCTTTTTTACCTCCTTCACTGTTCTTTTTCACGCTTGCATTGTTCTATTTTTGGAAAAGTTTTGATCTTGCTTGTATTCATGTTGGAAAGCTTGAATTTTTTTGTGTCGTCGTGCTTGATTGTTGCTGTGATGCATATTTTTTGGAGTTCCTTTTATGTATGATCCTTGGCGTATTTCCTGATAGTTGACGTTTTCAGGGGTTTTTATTTTGTTACTGCTTTGATTGTATCCTCTAATTTTGAAGCTTTGGAATAATGAACTGGTTGCAAAAAGGTTGTGTCTTTAGTGATCTCCACTTGGCATGTTTGATGTTTGATAATTTCCTTTGCTGATGAACTGTCAAAAGATGGTAACTTTTGATGTCATTTTGTGCTTAGCTACTTGAAATCTCCTTTTTCCTATTTTTGGGGGATGTTGAGACGTAGGCTGTGGATTTTTCCTGAGACCTTACTCTGTTGCTGGCTCCAAAGGATGCCCCTGGACCTTGATGCAAGTCCTGGGGTCTCCTTTAGCTGTTGTATGAGTTGTATCCATATTTGTCCGAGCTGATTTCTTGATTTGCCCGACCTGTTTGGGTAGTAACCCCTTTTTCTTTTTCTTGCTGTAGGACTAGTTGACCATGTCTTCTCGAAAAAATATTGTCGAGACATCCTCCAAAGTCCGCGAGGGAATGTCTGACTGGCTGGACTCCCTCGTCCTGATGTGTGTTTCAGTAGTTAATTCTGAGTACTGCATAGAGCTTAGAAAATATCACCGGATCTGTAGTAGTAGGGATCAGGAGAAGAACTACGAGTTGGTAGTGCCTGACTCTGACGAGAGGGTTTGCTTTCCTTCTCTGACCCAGGGGGAGCGCCCTTTCTTTTATGCTTACGACTACTTTTTCAGCCAAATGAACATTACCCTTTCTTTTACCTCTTTCGAGACTGATCTGCTGTGGTCATGTAATGTGGCTCCGTCCCAGCTCCATCCAAACTCCTGGGGATTTATTAAGATCTTTCAGTTGCTTTGTCAAGAATTGGATGTCAAGCCTTCTCAAACTCTCTTTCTTTACCTCTTTGTTTTGACCAAACCTGGGACTACCAAAAAGAAAGCTTCTTGGGTTTCTTTCCGGTCTGCTCAAGGAGACAAAGTGTTTTCTATGTACGATGAGTCTTTTAGGGATTTTAAGAACTACTTTTTTAAGGTCCGAGCTATTGAGGGAGCTCGACCATTTTTCTTAGAGTCGAACAATAAACCTGCCTTTCCTTTAAGTTGGCAAAAGAATGTTGTGGTGTCTAGATATTCGTGGGAGATGCTTGATGAGGTCAAGCAGCATTTTGTGAATGTGTTGGAGGAGATTTGTGGGCAACCCCCCCATCTCGACACAAAGAAAGTCTTAGGGAACCCTTCCCTTGTCCGAGCTGAGCTGGGTAGTGGTCGACTTCTTTTTTCTTCGCTTTGTTTACTTGCTTTTTTGTTTCTTTTCTTCCAGTTTTGTAACTTATTTTTGTTGTATTTTTTCAAAAATGGCTAAGAATAATGACTTCATGAAGGCCTTTAAGAAGGCGAGAAAAGCTACCGCTGCCCAGAACATCTCGGCTAAGGCTGCTGGGGAAGGATCTTCTCAGGTTCCTCCTAAAAAGCCGATCTTGAGCACTGCTGGGCCGAGGAGGGTGGTTCCTACTCCTCCGGTCCATTTGGTTGATCCTCCCCAGACTTCTGCTGCTACTTTTTCTCCCACTGCTGGCCCTCTTCCAAAAAGATAGAGGACTGTTGATCCTTTTAATCTGGACGCCCCCGATTTTGATGCTGTGGGATTTGTCGATCATCAAATTGCCCCTTATGGTGTTGTCCCTACTGATGATGTATCCATTCTTCATCATCTGGACTTTATTACCCGAAGTGGTATTAAGTTGGCACACATGGGGGCAGCCTTGTTCCGAACTACCCAGGATCTTTCTGTTCATGGGACAAGGGCTTTTATGGAGGAGGCCAAGTAGGAATTCGACCGAATCAATAGGTTGAAGGAGGAACTTGAGGTGAAGGTGACAAAGTTGGAAAAAGAGTTGGAAGGTGAGAAGACTCGGGCTACTGCTGCGGTGGCTTCTGCAAACCTGGCTGAGGAGATGGTGCAGAAGCATAAGGATAGCTATGTCCAGGCTTATGGTGAGTTGATAGAGCTCAGGGAGAGGTTGGAATCTGCTCGGGCTGATTATGCCGAGCTTCAGGGCCATCTCGTGGGCAGTGTGACTTCTGCTTATGAGAACTTGAAGGAACAGGTCCGAGTTCTTGCTCCCGAGCTCGACCTGTCTCTCTTCAGTTTGGATAATATTGTGGAAAATGGGAAGATCGTCCCTGCCCCAGATGAAGATGATGATGATGTAGATCCCCTCCTGTGCCATCCACCAAGGCTTCTGTTGCCCCGACTTCTTCTACTCCAGCAGTTGAGGTCAACCACCCCGAGTTGGATCCTGATGTCCAGATCCTGAATCGGGCAGATGGGACTGTCGATGCTGTCCCCCTCCAGACTCGTCCTCCTTCGCCTCAAGATGCCACCACTGGAGAATATTTAAATCCTTTGTAATTTTTGCTTATGTATCTTAATGGCCCGGTTTGTGGGTCTTTGAACTCTATTTTCCGTAGTTTGTTTGACTATGACTCTGGAGTTTCCTTTTTCTTAGCAACTTTTATTTAGAAAAACAAATGCCTTTGAACTCTTGAGGTCGACCTTTGGGTGGCCTTCTGAGTGTTGATTTATAGTAGCTTTGCTTTTCTGCTTGGTGTGTTTGTTGGTAGTTTTTTGGCACTTTCAGAAGTCTATAGAGTGTTGGAGTCTTGCTGTCCGACCTCTTTTGATTGCCTTTGTGCTTTATTTCCTGCTTTAGTCGAAGCTAGTCTTTATTCGACTACTTTTCTTAGCATTCTTGATAGAGTACTTGTAGATTGATTTTATTGAGGTCATGGCTTTCTGGGTCGAGCTTGTGTCCTTTATAGCGCACGCTTCCTGTGCGTTGACTTCTTTTCGTTGAGTCTTTGCAAGTTATTTTTAGTAATCCATTTTAGTTTGGGCCTCGCGGGTCTCTTCTTATGGATTTACTTTTTATAACTCCGTTGCTTTTGATCGGCCTGGGTCGACTTCTTCATTTCGGTCCCTTCTAAGTTATTTCTAGTAATCCACTTTTGATAAGGGCTGATCAGGCCTCTTGTCATGGATTACTTTTTATAACTTTTTGTCGTTGTGATCAGGCTGGTCCGACTTCTTCATGTCGGTCCATCCCAAGTTATAGCAATCCATTTTTTCTCAAACCTCTTCAGGCCTCTTTCTATGGATTACTTTTTATAACTTTTTGTTGCTTTGGTCAATTGGACCGACTTCTTCATGTCGGTCCATTCTTAAGTTATTAGTAATCTATTTTTTAGTCAGGGCTGGCCAGGCCTCAGCTTATGGATTACTTTTTTATAACTTTGTCGATTTTATCGTGATCGGACGATGAGTTTGATCCTCACCTTGCCGAACTGTAGCTTTGTCTTGATCGAGCAGTGAATTTAGTTTTCACTTTGTCGACCCTTGTCGAAGTCAAACGATAAATTCAGTTTTCATCGTGGTCGGGCGATGAATTTGTTTTTCACCTTGCCGACCTGTAGAGAGGCTTTGTAGAAGAAATCTGAAAAATTTTATTCCAAAGAGAAAAGTAGACAAATAGAAAAAATATATACATGTGGGTATTTACCCTTCTAAGTCAGGCAGTTTATAGATCTTGGCTTGGTGCCTCGTTAAAAATCCTTTTCAGAAAAAAGAGTGCACCTTGACCTAAGATCTTTATTACCTCCTAACTATAATACATTCTTAGGTTGCAGGCGTGCCATGACCTTGGTAGCTCTCGTCCCTCGAGTTCGGCCAGCCTGTAGTAGCCTTTTCCGAGTACCTCTATGACTCGGTAGGGTCCTTTCCAGTTGGCTGCTAGCTTCCCCTCTCCTGGTCGACTTGTTCCGATATCATTTCGGATTAGGATGAGGTCATTGTTGGCAAAATTTTGCTGTACTACCTTCTGGTTGTATCTTGAGGCCATGCGATGTTTTAACACTTCCTCCCTGATCCGAGCTCTTTCTCGGATTTCTGGAAGTAGGTCGAGCTCTTCCTTTTGAAGTTGGGAGTTGGCCTCTTCACTGTAGTGGATCGTTCTGGGGGATCCTTCTTCGACCTCCACGGGATCATTGCCTCCATTCCATAAGCCCGTCAGAAAGGTGATTCCCTTGTGGTGGAGTGTGGAGTTGTTCGATACGCCCATAGGACTTGTGGGAGCTCTTCAGCCCAGGCTCCTTTTGCATCCTATAATCTCCGTTTTAGCCCAGCTAATATGACTTTATTGGCGGCTTCTTCCTGTCCATTAGCCTGGGTGTTCTACGGAAGTGAATTGGTACTTTATTTTCAAGTCGGCCACCAATTTTCTAAAGCCTGCGTCTGTGAATTGAGTGCCATTGTCTGTGGTAATGGAGTAAGGAACCCCAAACCTTGTGACAATGTTTCTACATAGGAATTTTTGGCTTCTTTGAGCAGTGGCGTTAGCTAGGGGTTTTGCCTCAATCTATTTTGTGAAATAGTCTACCCTTACAATGAGGAACTTGACCTGTCCTGATCCTTCGGGGAAGGGCCCAAGAAGGTCGAGTCCCCATTTTGTAAATGGCCAGGGTGAGGTTACATTGATGAGTTCCTCGGGTGGGGCGATGTGAAAATTAGCATGTTTCTGACATGGTGGACATGTCTTTACGAACTCTGTTGCTTCCTTTTGTATAGTCGTCCAATAAAATCCGGCTCGGAGTACTTTTTTGTGAGAGCTCGTGCTCCGAGATGGTTGCCATAGATGCCACTGTGTACTTCTTCTAAAACTTCCTTTGTGTTGGAAGTCGGCACACATTTTAACAGTGGTGGTGAAATCCCTCTCTTGTATAGAGTATTGTTTATGATTGTATAGTATTGTGCCTCTCGTTTTAACCTCTTCGCCTCCTTCTTATCTGTAGGGAGTGTTTCTGTTTTGAGGTAGTTAATTATGGGAGTCATCCATCCTTGATCTAGACCTGTTATGGTTAGGACCTTTTCTTCTTCCGAGATTGACGGGTTCTGCAGTGTTTCCTGGATGAGGCTTCTATTGTTGCCCCCTGGTTTGGTGCTGGCTAGCTTTGAGAGTGCAGCTCGAGCATTCTATTCTCGAGGTATGTGGCAGATCTCATATTCCCTAAGTTGTCCGAGCTGTTTCCTGGTTTTGTCCAAGTGCTTTTTCATGGTGGGATCCTTGGCTTGGTAGCTCCCTGCTAATTGTGAGGTGACTACTTGTGAGTCACTGAAGATGATAAGTTTTTGAGCTCCAACCTCCTTAGCCAGCTTCAAACCGGCTAGTAGTGCCTCATATTCGGCCTGGTTGTTTGAAGCAGGGAACCCAAATTTGAGGAAAAGTTCGATTTGAGTTCCCTGATTGCTTTCTATTATCACGCCTGTGCCACTTCCGGTTTTGTTTGAAGAGCCGTCTATGTAGAGATTCCATTCTGTGGGAATTCCCGGAGTGCCAGTGTACTCAGCAATGAAATCGGCTAAATATTGGGATTTGATGGCCGTCCGAGCTTCATATTGAAGGTCGAACTCAGATAGCTCGACTGCCCACTGTAAAACCCTTCCGGCTAGCTCTGTTTTCTGTAGAATGCCTTTTATGGGCTGGTTAGTCCGGACTTTGATCGTGTGAGCTTGAAAATATGGTCGAAGTCATCGAGAAGTTAGTATAAGAGCGTAGGCAAACTTTTCTATCTTTTGATAGTTTATTTCGTCCCCTTGCAGGGTATTGCTGATGAAGTAGATGGGCTGTTGTCCACTCTCATCTTCTCTAACTAGCACTGAGGCCATTGCTCGATTTCCTACTACGAGGTACAGTACTAGCGGTTCTCCTTCTCGTGGTCGACTTAGAATAGGTGGTCGTCCCAGAAACCTTTTGAAATCCTGGAAAGTCTGTTTGCACTCCATTGTCCATTCAAACTTTTTTCCTTTCCTTAGAGTGGCATAGAAGGAGAGGAATCTTATGGCTGATCCAGCTAAAAATCGAGACAAGGCTGCAGTCTTCCGTTGAGTTATTGTACCTATTTGACACAGGTTGGACTTTTTATGTCGACTATAGCTCGACATTTATCCGGATTTGCCTCAATTCATCGTTGTGTTAGCATAAAACCCAGGAATTTGCCAGCTTCTACTGTAAAGGTGCATTTTGCAAGGTTAAGTCGCATGTCATGCTTTCTGAGGGTATCGAACACTTGGGCAAGGTCGGACAGTAATGTCTCTTCGCTTTGTGTTTTCACCAACATGTCATCCACGTATACCTCCATGAGTTTCCCGATATGGTCTGCGACGACCTTGTTCATCAATCTCTGGTAGGTAACTCCTGCATTTTTGAGTCTGAATGGCATGACGACATAACAGTAGTTTGCTCTAGGAGTTAGGAATGAGGTTTTTTCCTGATCAGGTGGATACATTGGGATTTGATTGTATCCTGAATAAGCGTCCATGAACAAAAGTTACTTGTATCCGAAGGAGGCATCTACTAGAGTGTCGATATTTGGGAGTGGATAGGGATCTTTTGGGCAAGATTTATTGAGGTCGGTGTAATCTGTGCACATCCTCCATTTCCCGTTTGACTTTTTCACCAAGACAACATTGGCTAGCCATAGGGGGTACTTGACCTCTCTTATGAATCCTGCCTCCAGTAGAACTTGTACCTGTTCTTCCATAGCTTGGGATCTTTTCGGTCCAAGCTTTCTACGCTTCTGTTGCACTGGCCGAGATCCTGGGTATACTGCCAGTTTATGGCACATTAGCTTGGGGTCTATGCCCGACATGTCTGCAGTCCTCCATGCGAATAGGTCGGCATTATCCCTTAGGAATTGTATCAAGGGCTTCTTTACGTCCTCCTTTAGGGTTTCCCCGATATTTGTTGTTTTGTCCTGGTCATCTCCGATTTGGACTTCTTCGATCTCGCCTTCAGGTTGTGGATGGAGTTCCTTCCGACCTCGAACTCCCCCGAGTTAGATGGTGTGGATTTCTTCCCCTTTGCCTCTGAGGTTCAGACTTTCATTATAACAGTGTCGTGCTATCTTCTGATCTCCTTTTATCTTAGCAATCCCTTCTGGAGTTGGGAATTTCATGCATAGATGCGGAGTTGAAACTACTGCTGCGAGCTGATTCAACGTTGCCCGACCTATCAGGGCATTATAGGCTGAGCTTACGTCGACTACAATGTAGTCTATGTTGAGTGTCCTTGATCGGGTTCCTTTTTTGACTGTTGTGTGTAGTGAGATGTATCCAAGTGGTTGTATTGGAGTGTCTCCCAGTCCAAACAAGCTGTTTGGATATGCTCTGAGTTCTTTCTCCTGCAGGCCGAGTTTGTTGAAGGCGGGTTTAAACAAGATATCCGCCGAGCTTCTTTGGTCTACCAGTGTGCGGTGGAAATTTTCATTAGTCAATATGATAGTGATGACCATAGGATCGTCATGTCCTAGGATGATGCCTGCTGCGTCTTCTTGGGTGAAAGTAATTGTAGGGAGGTCGGATTACTCTTGTCCTCCCTCGACATGATATATTTCTTTGAGGTGCCTTTTGCGAGATGATTTTGAGATCCCCCTCCTGCGAATCCTCCGTTTATCATGTGAACGTGTCACTCTGGGGTGTGAGGTGGTCGTTCTCTTCGTCCGACCTCTTCGTCTCTTCTTCTTTTTCGAGGCTCATCCAATTTATTGGCTAAATACCGATCTAGTCGTCTTTCTCTTACCAATTTCTCAATAACATTTTTCAAGTCGAAGCACTCATTGGTAGGATGCCCATAGATTCGGTGATATTCGTAGTATTTCGTCCGATTTCCTCCTCCTTTCTTGCTTTTGAGTGGACGAGGTGGTGGTATCTTTTCAGTATGGCATACTTCTCGGTAAACATCCACAAGAGACACCCGGAGAGGGGTTTAGTTGTTGTATTTTTTAGGCTTCTCGTTGTATTGATCTTCTTTTTTCTTGGATTCTTTATCCTTATCCCGGGAGGAGTAGGAGAATCCGGATTTTGAGGTTTCCCCTAGCCGAGAGTTTTCCTCCATGTTGATGTATTTTTCAGCTCGTTCCTGCACTTCATTCAGATATGTTGGATGTTTCTTTGATATGGAGTGACTAAAAGGTCCTTCTAGCAGGCCATTGATGAGACCCATAATGGCTGCTGATAAACCACTATTTTATGGTTTATCTTGTACTCAATTGAGTGATTTTTATTAACTCTTTACCCACTTATTCATACTATTTGCATGGTTTTATATTTCCTTCCTAATTATGTGCTTTGATTGAAAACATGTTTCTTTAATCTTATATTTGCTTATTATTAATCCTCTCTTATTACCATTAGATGTCTTGATATGTGTGTTAAGTGTTTTCAGAGATTATAGGGCAGGAATGGCTCAGACGATGGAAAGGAAGCATGCAAAAGTGGAAGGAATACAATAAGTTGGAGAAATTGCTAAGCTGTCCAGCCTGACCTCTCTGCACTCAAACAGCTATAACTTTAGCTACAGAGGTCCAAACGACGCAGTTCCAGTTGCGTTGGAAATCTAACGTCTGGGGCTTCGATTTGATATATAATATGTTATAGTTTCCCTGACACTAGGTGACGCGACCGCGTGATTCATGCGGCCGCGTCGCAGTGACAGAAATCCAGCGTGGCAAAATTCGAAACCAGCGAATTCTGGAATGTTTTTTACCCAGTTTGTGGCCCAGAAAACACAGATTAGAGGCTATAAAGTGGGGGAATACATCCATTCATGAGAGGATCTCATAATTCATAATTTTAGGAGTAGATGTAGTTTTTAGAGAGAGAGGTTCTCTCCTCTCTCTTAGGATTAGGATTTAGGACTTCTCTTAGTTTTAGGAGTGACACTCAATCCCAGATTCTTTAGTTTTATTTATTTTTCCAATTGGCTTATGAACTTTCCCATGTTAGATTTTACTACTTTGTTGAATGTATTTTATTTGAGGTATTTTCAGATTTAAGATTGCTTTGCTTTATTTATATTGATGCTCTGTTTTAGATTGCTTTCAATCTAATTTAGATATTTTTCTTCCTTTTGGCTTTGGTTAGGTAATTGGTAACACTTGAGTTGTCAAACTCAGGAGTGGTTGAAATTGGCAGATTTTGCTTTAGCTAGGATTGCTCTAACACTAGTCTCTCCACAGGAGTTGACTAGGACTTGAGAATCAAGCTAATTAGTCCACTTGACTTAACTAAGTGGGATTAAAATCGAATTCTCATCACATCTGATAAGGATAACAAGGACAGGATTTTCGGTTCTCATACCTTGCCAAGAGTTTATTTTACAGTTATTTATTTATTTTTATTGCTCGAAAATATACCTGTGCGCATTGCCCAAACTTCCAAAACCCCCAATTTACAATCTTCATAACCAATAATAAGAACATACTTCCCTGCAATTCCTTGAGAAGATGACCCGAGGTTTAAATACTCGGTTAACAATTTTAAAAGGGGTTTGTTACTTGTGACAACCAAAACGTTTGTATGAAAGGACTTTTGAAGGTTTAGAAACTATACTTGCAACGAGGATTTATTCGCAAATTTCTAGACCACGCAAAAGTTCTCTCATCAAAATGGCGCCGTTGCCGGGGAATTGCAAACGTGTGCCTTATTATTGGTTATTGTAAATATTTGCTTTTTACTTGTTTATTTGTTTTTATTTTTGTTTTTATTTTTGCTTTTTCGTAAATTAAGAGGTTATTTGTTTTTATTTAGTTATTAAAAAAAAAATTTCAAAAATTTGTTCTTAGTGTTCATCTTGATCTTCAAGTTGTTCTTCACGTTCATCTTGACCTTCAAGCTGTTCTTAGTTGTTTTCTTCGTTTTGATCTAAAAATTTGAAATTTGGTGTCATTTTATTGTTTTTCATTCAAAAATATTTTTAATTAATTTTTTTCGAAAAAAAAATTTCAGATTTTTATTTTTAAAATTTTTATCTTATCTTATTTTATTTCAAAAATCAAATTTCAAAATTCAAATTTAAAAAGTTTCATAAATTTAAATTTAAAAATTTTCAAATTTCAAATTTCAAATTTCAAAATTTAAATAACCTTTTAATTTAAATTTATTTTTATTTTCATTTTTTATTTTTATTTACTACTATGAACTCTCACCCCTTTGGCTATGAGTCTGGTTACAATAATATTGCAGGAAGAAGAAATTACAATGAGAACAGGCATCAAGGTTGGAACAATCAAAGATGGGAGGAGCCACAAGGATTTGATCAACCCTCATGGCAACAACCACCTCCAATGGACTATCAACAACCACCACCATATGCCTATGAACCCTTTCCTCAACACAACTTTGAACTACCACACTCACACGCCAACTACCACCATTCACCTCCATATGACCCTAACCCACATCTACCATACCAACCACCTTATGAACCAAATGAACCATACATAGATCCACCCCAAACCTCCATGGAGAAAGCACTTGCCGATCTAAACTCTACTATACAAGCTCTCTTCACCCAAATCAGACCACCGAATACCTTCAACAATCAACCCTCAAGCTCTAGTGCACTTCCTTGTCAACCACAGAATAATCTCTCCATCCCATCACCACCATCCATGGAAGAGCACCCACATCCATCAATCCAAGAGCAAGATGATCCCAATTATGCTATTGATATGGAACAGGAAAGAAGGAATCATCTTCGCGAATCCATACTTCATAAAGAGCTAGAGGAGGCCCTACGGGTAAAGGTAGGAGAGACCCTTGAAGATGAAAGAATAGTTGAAAGGAGTTGTCATGGAAAGAAAATCATCGAGGATGAGTACAATTTTATACTTAAACAACTGGACAAAGCAGCAATTATTAAAAAGGAAGAAGTAGTTGCAGACTTAAGAGATGCTGTACCTCCATTGGAAAGTCCAGTCACAGAGCCTCCTTCCACGGTATTTGATGTTGATGTTGAGAAGAGCGTACAACCTCCAAGGCAGATCATGGTTGAAGATTTTGTAGAGGTTGATCAAGAGGTAGAAGATGTCAAAGAAGAGCACAAGGGAGTGGAGCTTGAAATTACCTTGCCTAAGTTGTTGGAAACCCCTCCCCCTAAGTTGCCATCATCCTTCACAACATTCAAGTGGGTAAAATTCATATTCCATAGCTTTCTAATCCCACTTGAATATGGGCTATTGGAGACGAATGGTCAACTTAGAGCTCTTTGTGGCATTAAGAGTAAGAGGAAGATGGCCAGTGGTAAGAATTGTTCTGCAAGGTTCATTATGGTTGGAAGCTTTAAGTTTAAACGCAAAGGTTGGTGTAGAGCTCAATTGAATGGGTCTAGGAAGCTGTTTGGTAGCTGCAGTGAGAATTCAAATTACTTATCACCCGGCTGGAAAAATACAGATCCCGACAAAAATGGGTGTAAAAGCAAGGTTTGGGATCCTGGAATCTGTTCTGACATCCAACACCCCGGGAGCCTGAAAATCTGTTTGGAGCTGCTCAGAAGCTTTGCGTGCTTAGTTTGGGACCCCGGAGGCTATTGGCATTCCAAGCACTGGTGGAGATTTTTGGACGAATTTAAACATAAACCACCATAACAGGATACTCCTCCAATGTCCAACTTAAGGACTTTAACTAAAAGTGCTAGGTGGGAGACAACCCACCATGGTATGATCGTCCTTTTTCATTTTTATTTAGTTTTATTTGTTTTTGAATTTTATTTTATTTTGTTATATTGAACCTGGAATCATGCATAGCATTCACATTAAGCACTGCATTTGCATCTGCATATTTCAATAAAAAAAAATCAATGCACATGGGACAAAATTCAAAAATAAGTTTGATACATGAGCATGTGATACAAAAGTGGGAAAATTTTGGGTAGCTAGGTAAAGTATTTTTAAATTATATAAAGTATGTATATGTTAGGTGAGATCTTAGCCTAATCAAGGATTCACTTTGTTAGCTCACTTAGCCTTATATATATATACCCTCACCCTTACCTTAGCCCCATTACAACCTTGAAAAGACCTCATGATGTTTGCATTGGTACATTAAATTTTTGTTGATTGGTTAGATGAAGAACAAGGTTTAGAAAGCATGACTAGAGAAGAGTAGAGTGAATAACCCTATACACTTGAGAGATTAGAGTGATATACACTTCCAGTGAGGGTTCAATGCTTAAATTCTATGTTCCCTGCTTTCATGAGCTGTCTTCTTACAAGTTCACTTGCTTTTTATTGTCTGATTTGAATTAGTGGAAATTGGTTTGTATTTGTCTTGGAGAACTTATTTACTCTTAACCAAGTAAGTAAAAGCATTTAGCATGTAGTTGCATTCATAGGTTGCATTTCATACCATTCCTCTTCATCTTCATAGCTTCTCTTGAGCTTAGCATGAGGACATGCTAGTGTTTAAGTGTGGGGAGGTTGATAAACCACTATTTTATGGTTTATCTTGTACTCAATTGAGTGGTTTTTATTAACTCTTTATCCACTTATTTATACTATTTGCATGGTTTTATATTTCCTTCCTAATTATGTGCTTTGATTGAAAACATGTTTCTTTGATCTTATATTTGCTTATTATTAATCCTCTCTTATTACCATTAGATACCTTGATATGTGTGTTAAGTGTTTTCAGAGATTATAGGGCAGGAATGGCTCAGAGGATGGAAAGGAAGCATGCAAAAGTAGAAGGAATACAATAAGTTGGAGAAATTGCTAAGCTGTCCAGCCTGACCTCTCTGCACTCAAGCAGCTATAACTTTAGCTACAAAGGTCCAAACGACACGATTCCAGTTGCGTTGGAAAGCTAACGTCCGTGGCTTCGATTTGATATGTAATATGTTATAGTTTCTCTGAAGCTAGGCGACGCGACCGCGTGATCCATGCGGCCGCGTTGCAGTGACGGAAATCCAGCGTGGCAAAATTCGAAACCAGCGAATTCTGGACTGTTTTTGACCTAGTTTGCAGCTCAGAAAACACAGATTAGAGGCTATAAAGTGGGGGAATACATCTATTCATGAGAGGCTCTCATAATTCATAATTTTAGGAGTAGATGTAGTTTTTAGAGAGAGAGGTTCTCTCCTCTCTCCTAGGATTAGGATTTAGGACTTCTCTTAGTTTTAGGAGTGACACTCAATCCCAGGTTCTTTATTTTTATTTATTTTTCCAATTGGCTTATGAACTTTCCCATGTTAGATTTTACTACTTTGAATGTATTTTATTTGAGGTATTTTCAGATTTAAGATTGCTTTGCTTTATTTATATTGATGCTCTGTTTAAGATTGCTTTCAATCTAATTTAGATATTTTTCTTCCTTTTGGCTTTGGTTAGGTAATTGGTAACACTTGAGTTGTCAAACTCAGGAGTGATTGAAATTGGCAGATTTTGCTTTAGCTAGGATTGCTCTAACACTAGTCTCTCCACAGGAGTTGACTAGGACTTGAGAATCAAGCTAATTAGTCCACTTGACTTAACTAAGTGGGATTAAAATCTAATTCTCATCACATCTGATAAGGATAACAAGGACAGGATTTCTGGTTCTCATACCTTGCCAAGAGTTTATTTTACAGTTATTTATTTATTTTTATTGCTCAAAAATATACCTGTGCGCATTGCCCAAACTTCCAAAACCCCCAATTTACAATCTTCATAACCAATAATAAGAACATACTTCCCTGAAATTCCTTGAGAAGACGACCCGAGGTTTAAATACTCGGTTAACAATTTTAAAAGGGGTTTGTTACTTGTGACAACCAAAACGTTTGTATGAAAGGACTTTTGAAGGTTTAGAAACTATACTTGCAACGAGGATTTATCCGCAAATTTCTAGACCACGCAAAAGTTCTCTCATCAGCTGCTTCCGTTGGTAGACTTTGTATGTCCAGGCATGCTTTGTTGAACCTCTCCATGTAGCTGCGAAGACTCTCTCGATCTCCTTGCTTGATCTCTAGTAGGCTTGGTGTATGTTTGGCTTTGTCCTTCTGGATGGAAAATCTGGCAAGAAATTTTTTGGCCAGGTCGTCAAAACTTGTGATGGATCTAGGGGGCAGAGTGTCGAACCATTTAATCGCTGTCTTTGTTAGGGTTGTTGGGAAGGCTTTGCATCGAATGGTATCTGAGATGTCTGTGAGATACATTCTACTTCTGAAATTGCTAAGATGATGGCTGGGATCCGATGTTCCGTCGTATGGAGTCATGTTGGGAGCTTTGAAGTCTTTTGGGACTTTGGTCTTCATGATCTCCTTGGTGAATGGATCTTGATCATTGTAAGAGCTGCTTTCAGGATCAGGTTGGGTGGTTTTTGTTTTAAAGTCAGCTTCGAGCTTCAATAGCTTGTACTATAACTCTCGACGTCACCTAGCCTCTCTCCAAAGGTCCCTCTCGGCTTCCCGTTGATGTTCAGCCTCTTTTTCGAGCTGTTTGAGGCGATCTTGTTGAGCTTGAAGCGCCTCCATGATTTCCGAACTTGACGAATTCTTGTCTTTATTTGGTTAAGAGGTATCTTTTGGTGTAGTGTCCACATTCTTGTGCGGTGTCCTATTTTCTAGATCAGAGTCGTGGTCGTTGTCAAGGTTGTCCACCATGATGGTGGGATGACTTCCAGGTCCCCGGCAACGGCGCCAATGTTCCGAGAGTTACCTGAAACTGTAGGCCAATCTCGGACGAGATCTTCTGTGCTGGTCGGGGCCGATATGCCCGACTTGTGGGTGGTGCTGATCCTTCGTCCCCGGAGGGTGGTGGTACCTGCAAGGGACTCCGATGCTTAAGTTAGCAAGGGTATTAAGCAGGTTTTTAGTAGAATCAGAATATGAGTTATACCTGGGTGCTCTAGTATATTTATAATGGTGTGGAGTGACCCTTCTGGAGATAAGATAGTTATCTTATCTTATCTTTATCTTTGAATGAAGTCATCTTATCTTCAAGGGAACCACCCTTATCTCTCTAGGCTTGGGCTGCCTTTGGATTTGGGTCGTGTTCCTCTATTTGGGCCCTTTTTGGGCTTCTCCTTGGTGATTTGTCCGAACTCTTTAAGAAGAGGTCAGGTAATCCTGACCTGAAGAGGTCGGTCGAATTGTCGTCAATCAGCCCGGGTCGTAAAACTCGACCCAGGGCATGAACAATGTGGTTGCAGAAACTACTATCTGAAATGCACCTCCCTCAAGGCTTAGCACCCATATTGTACTGTGACAATCAGAGCACCATACTAATGAGTAGAAATCTAATACTTCACAGCAAGTCAAAACACTTTGAAATTGACTTGCATTTTGTTCGGAATCGGGTTGTTCAACAGGAGGCATATGTTGTGCATGTTCCCTCCCTTGATAAAGTTGTCGATCTTCTTACAAAGCCTTTATCTCATGATACATTTATACGCCTCAGGTCCAAACTGAGATTGGTTTCACAACCTTCCTCAATTTGAGGGGGGATGTCAGGGATAAATAGCAATTGAGCCAGTAAGTTGAGCTGGCAGAGTTGGTTAGTTAGTTATGAGAATAGTTAGTGGTTGTTAGTAGTTGTTGTAAGAGCTACTATATAAGACTAAGAGTTAATTTAATAATCTGCTAATGAAATCATTTCTCTCATTCACACTCTATGAGAAGGAGTCTTCTCTCTCTCTCTCTCTCTCTCTCTCTCTCTCTTAATCTCTCTCTCTCCCCCTCCCTCTTGGTGTGTTCTCATCCTCTTCTCTGAAGAGTTTTGATACCTCACACGTATATTAAAAATTAAATTCTTATTTAGATAAAGTTTTACTTTTAGTGATAGCTTTTCTTTAAAATCAAAAAACATTTGATTATTATCTATTAGATGTAACGAGAATATTGAATAGGAGTGGTGTTCTGAGGGTTACCTGAAACTGTAGATCGATTTCGGTTGAAATCTTCTATGCTGATCGGAGATGATGGGTCCGGCTATAAGTGGAGGCCGGAGCTATCATATCCGACTTGTTGAGCTTGGCTGCACTGCTGATCCTTCGCCATCGGAGGGTGGGGGGGTACCTGCAAGGGACTCCGATGCTTAAGTTAGCAAGGGTATTAAGCAGGTTTTTTAGTAGAATCAGAGTATGAGTTATACCTGGGTGCTCCAGTGTATTTATAATGGTCGTGGGCTGACCTTCTTAGGTAAGATAAGTTAGTTATCTTATCTTATCTTATCTTATCTTTGGGTGAGGTCAGCTTATCTTTAAGGGAACCGCCTTTATCTCTATAGGCTTGGACTGCCTTTGGATATGGGACGTGTTCCTCTATTTGGGCCCTTTACTGGGCTTTCCTGGTAATTTGGCCGATCTCTTTGAGAAGAGGTCGGATAGTCGGACCTGAAGAGGTCAGTCGCCTTGTCGCTAAACATCCCGGGTCGGACAGCTTGACTCAGGGTATGAACAGTGCCCCTGCTCGAGCTCGGTCTTTCTTTTTGAGATTGAGTCTTAGTCTTAGGACTTCGATCCTTCTCGGGTGAAGCCGAACTCGAGCATTTGTCGACTTCTTTCTTTGTAGAATCTTCCTTTTTGAATGTAGAACGTTTTCTTCTAAAAGAGCGCGCTTTTGTATTAGCGCTCTGTTCTTGGGAACGTGCGAGGGTTTAATGCCCTCATTAATTAGTTTTAATTGCCCGTTTCTCTTAGCCTCTTTATTTTGAATTTCACATTTCAGAAAAATGGTTTCTCTTCTCTGTAACTTCCCTGTTCTTTCTCTCTTTCTGTTTTCGCCTGGAGTTTGTAGCTTTCGCCTCTTTTCTTGCGACATTGCTTGGTTATTGTTTCCTTCTGGCTGTGGAAGGGCGATTCCAGATTCTGTTCCTCTCTTCAGCTTTCTCTCGAGGCTTTCTGCTTTTTCCAGGTTAGTTTTTTCTTACTTTCTTGTTCTCATCTTTTTTCTGGAAAAACTTTGATTCTGAATGTATGTTAGAAAGCTTGAACCTTTTTGTGGTCTTGTGTTTGTTTGTCACTGTGATGTATTTTTTGGCTTCCTTTTCGTCTTTATGCGTACTCTTGGTACTTCTGTGGAGACTTTTTAGGGCTTTGCATGTTTTGCTGCTTGCTTCTTGTTATTTTCTGATACTCGAAAATTGTATTTGTTTACTTCTGCAAAGATTGCCCGTTGATTTTTGCCCTATTGGTAGCTTTTTCTTGCTGCTGAACTTTTGTAAAAGAAGATCGGTGCTTGTTTTGACTTTACTTCGTTTGTTCGGGGGGATTTTATTTCTCTGAGGACAAGGTTGTGTCTTTGATGATATTTTGTTGCTTAGTAGCTTCGCTTGTTGATTGAAACTGGGATAGTGAGTCTGGAAGGTAGTTTATTTTGATGACTTTGCTCGATTTGTGGCTCGCAGCTTTCTTTTCGGAGTGTCGCTTTAGTTGCAGATCAAAAGGGGGGTTTATTGTTTTTTTGTTAGGATGTATGTGAGCTTGTAGGTTTTCCTGAATCCTTGTCCTGTTAACTGCCTCCAAAATATGCCCCTGGATCTTTTTTTGATGTGGATCCTAGGGTTTCCTTTTGTTGCTTGTATTGCGCTGGGTTACGTTGGCCGAGTTGTTTTGGTTTCGTCCGAGATGTTTTTTAGTAATCCAATCTTCTTTTCTTGTTTGTAGGACTAGTTGGCCATGTCTTCTCGCAAAAATATTGTCGAGGCGTGATACACCCCTATTTTATGGTTTATCTTGTGCTCAATTGATTGGTTTTTATCAACTCCTTACTCACTTATTCATATAAATCGCATGTTTTACATTCTCCTTCTTGATTTTGTGCTATGATTGAAAACATGCTTCTTTGAACTTATATTTGCTAATATTAATCCTCTCTTATTACCATTCGATGCCTTGATATGTGTGTTAAATGATTTCAGAGATTACAGGGCAGGAATGACTCAAAGGATGGAAAGGAAGCATGCAAAAGTGGAAGGAATACAAGAAGTAGAAGAAATTGCTAAGCTGTCTAGCCTTACCTCTTCGTACTCAAACAGTCATAACTTGAGATACAGAAATCCAAATGAGATGGTTCTAGTTACGTTGGAAATCTAACGTCCGGGGCTTTGCAACGATATATAATTTGCCATAGCTGCCCCGAAGCCAGACGACGCGAACGCGTGGATCGCGTGGACGACGCTTCCGCGTCACTTTCCCGTGACCTGTACGTACCAGAATACGCTGGGGGCGATTTCTGGACTATTTTTGACCCAGTTTTTGGCCCAGAAAATACATATTAGAGGCTATAAAGTGGGGGAATGCATCCGTTCAATAACAGGTCTTCCATAATTCACAATTTTAGATTTTAGATGTAGTTTTAGAGAGAGAGGGGTTCTCTTCTCTCTCTTAGGTTTTAGGATTAGGATTTCAACTTTTTCTCAGGTTCAATATTCCTTTTATATTTTTATTTATTCTAATACTTTTATTCGTATCTGACTTATGTTACCAATTTGGCTTATGAACTCTTTATGTTTAGATTGATTTCTTTTATTAATGCAATTGAGGTATTTCAGATTTATGATTTTTATTCAGCTTTTTATATTCTTGGCTTTAATTGATTTATTGGAGACTTTTGAGTTATCAAACTCATCGTGATTGATAATTGTTATTTTTGCTAATTGAATTGAATTCCAATAACTCTAGTCCTTTCTTAGGAATTGACTAGGACTTGAGGATCAAACTAATTAGTCCACTTGACTTTCCTTTGCTTTAGTAAAGGTTAACTAAGTGGGATTAAAACTCAATTCTCATCACCATCGATAAGGATAACTAGGATAGGACTTCCAAATTTTCATACCTTGCCAAGAGTTTTATTAGATATTAATTTATTAATTCCTGCAATTTATTTTCCTTGTTCAAACCTTTTGAAACCCAAAAACACTATTTTTCATAACCAATAATAAATCATACTTCCCTGCAATTCCTTGAGAAGACGACCCGAGATTTAAATACTTCGGTTATCAATTTATTAAGGGGTTTGTTACTTGTGACAACCAAACGTTTGTATGAAAGGATTTTCTGTCGGTTTAGAAGCTATACTTACAACGCGATCATACATTTGTGAATTTCTTTACCGATAGGAAAACCGATCGCCAAAATGGCGTCGTTGCCGGGGAATTGCAAATGTGTGCCTTATTATTGGTTATTGTAACTATTTTTATAAAAAAAAAATTTCAGATTTTTATTTTAAAATTTTTATCTTATGTTATCTTAGTTTTAAATTTCAAAATTCAAATCTTTTTCAAAAAAATCATATCTTTTTCAAAATATTTTCTCTTTGTTAGTTTTTGTTTCTATTTTCTCCTCCTACTATGAACTCTCACCCCTTTGGCTATGAGTCTGGTTATAATTATGTTGCAAGAAGAGGAAATTACAATGAGAACAGGCATCAAGGTTGGAACAATCAAAGATGGGAGGAGCCACAAGGATTTGATCAACTCTCATGGCAACAACCACCTCCAATGGACTATCAACAACCGTTCTGTGATGTATATCAAGGCAATGGCTATGGTGAGCGCTCTTTTGATTATCAACAACCACCACCATATGCCTATGAACCCTTTCCTCAACATGACTTTGGACCACCATACTCACAAGTCCCTTTCCACCATTCACCTCCATATGACCCTAACCCGTATCCACCATACCAACCACCTTATGAGCCAAATGAACCATACACAGAACCACCCCCATTCCAACACAACTACTCTCATGAACCACCACCTCAATATACACCATCTCCTTATCATTATCAAGATGAACTACCTTCCTACCATGAACCCTTTCTCCCAATAAATGAACCATCCTATCCACCCCAAACCTCCATGGAAAAAGCACTTATCGATCTAAATTCTACTATACAAGCTCTCGTCGCCCAAATCGAAGCACCAAATACCTTCGACAATAAACCCTCAAGCTCTAGTGTACTTCCTTTTCAACCACAGAATGATCTCTCCATCCCATCACCACCATCCATGGAAGAGCACCCACATCCATCAATCCAAGAGCAACATGGTCCCAATGATGCTATTGACATGGAACAAGAGAGAAGGGATCATCTTCGCGAATCCATACTTCATAAGGAGCTAGAGGAGGCCCTAAAGGTGAAGGTAGTAAAGACCCTTGAGGATGAAAGAATAGTTGAAAGGAGTTGTCATGGAAAGAAAATCATCAAGGATGAGTACGATTTTATATTAAAACTACTGGACAAAGCAGTAATTATTGAAGAGAAAGAAGTGGTTGAAGACTTGGGAGATGCTGAACCTCCATGGGAAAGTCAAGACATAGAGCCTCCTTCCAAGACAGTTGCATTTGATGTTGAGGAGAGTGTACAACCTCCAAGGCATGTCATGGTTAAGGACTTGGAAGAGGTCGATCAAGAGATGGAGATTCAAGAAGAAGAAGCACAACCTCCCATGCCCTTGGAAAGCAGTGAAGAGGAGATTGAATTGGAAGAAAGCTACCAAGAGGAAGAGGTTGAAATTGAAGAAGCTTACAAGGAGGTGGAAGTTGTCAGAGAAGAGCACAAGGGAGTGGAGCTTGCAAATTCGTTCGAAATACCTCTCCCAAGGCCATTACCATCCAACACAACGTTCAAGTGGGTAAAATTCTTATCTGTGACCTTTACCTTCCCACTTGAATATGGGCTACTAGAGACGGATGGTCAGCTTAGAGCTCTTTGTGGCATTAAGAGTAAGAAGAAGATGGTCAGTGGTAAGAATTGTCCTGCAAGGTTCATTATGGCTGGAAGCTTTAAGTTTAAACGCAAAGATTAGTGTAGAGCTCAATTGAATGGGTCTAGGAAGTTGTTTGGACGCTTCAGTGAGAATTCTAAAGCTGAACCACCCGGATGGAATCATAATAATCAACTTGAAGACGGGTGTAGAAACAAGATTTGGGATCCAGGAATATATGAGGATCAATTTTGAGAGCTCAAAGCTTGTGAAGAACTCTATCAAAGCTTGAGGAATTTACTTGGTATTGATAGAGCTTATTGGAAGTCCAAGCATTGGTGGAAGTTTTAAGATGAGTTCAAGCACAAGCCACCATGAGAAGGAGCTCGCCAATGTCCAACTTAAGGACTTTAACTAAAAGTGCTAGGTGGGAGACAACCCACCATGGTATGATCGTATTTTTTTTAGTTTTAATTCTAGTCTGTTTTGTTTGTTTTTGAGTTTTGATTGGACCTGGAATCATGCATAACACTCACACTAGCATTGCATTCTGCATACTGCATTATAAAAAAATATTTCGCACGCGACGCGACATCGTCGACGACGCATCCGCGTCATATGTGCCTCAAGAAAGAAAAGAGATTTTACAAAGAGTCACGCGACAGCGTGGCTGGAGGCGTGCCTTTAGAACAGATTGATCCACATGACCGCGTCGATGACGCGTCCGCGTCATGTGAGAAAAATGCCTCCCACGCGTCCGCGTCACCCACACGAACGCGTGGTCCTGTGAAATCGACGTGAACGGGTGTATGGCAGAGAGTTGTGATGGAGTGGGGCTGGAACTATGCTAGAAGCACAAGCCCTGCCACGCGTCCGCGTGCCCCACGCGTCCGCGTCATTTTTAAAAGAAAGGCCATTCACGCGTATGCGTCAACCACGTGACCGCGTGACCCTAAAATTTGGCAAAATGAGTTTCAAACAGAGAGTTGCACGAACGCGAGGCTGCACTCGCGCCAATCGCACAAATCAGGCCACGCGATCACATGACCCACGCGTCCGTGTCACCTGATAATTATTGCACACCATGCGACGGCGTCACTCACGCGTCCGTGTCACCTGCGCCACCCAACTTATCCTGATCAGTGCCAATTATCTTATCTTTTCTTTTCTAATCCTAATTTTTTTCTATCTTTTCTTCTTTTTTCTTTCTTTCTTACTTCATCTTTTTAACTTCTCATCCCTCTTCACTTCCATTCTATTTTATTTAATTTATTTGCATACTTTCATCTATTGCATTTTAATTTTGGGTATATTTTTATTTTCTTTTCTAAAATTATTATTTTTTTCATTGGTGTTAAAATTTTCTCATTCAACTATTACATCTTTTTGAATTATTCTAGTGCTTCATGACTTGTTTTATTCTGATTGGGTATTATTATTCATAAATCAATGCTGATTTTTATAATACTGATATCCCTTTTGCATTGATATGCACTTACACTATCTTGCATTACCCACACTCTCTTCCCCATTGTTGCAACTTTTGCACTATTGATATGCCATTTGCTTCTACTATTTTCTCACTTGCATGTCGTAGCTACCATGTAATTGAGACCTTTATTATTTGGCATTAACACCCATATTTTATTTATGTTCTTATCTTTATTTCTGGGTTACTTTCCTTCTTTTTCTCTTCTTTAAGGATGGCCACCAAGGAAGGGAAAGGGAAAGCTTCTAACTAGGGAGACAGGAAAGTCAATCTGCACAATATATAGAGAAAGGCATCAGTTGTAGCAGCCCGTCCACTTGTACATCTTAGCATGCACCGAAGACGGTGCAATCTTTAAGTGTGAGGAGGTCGATACAGATCTCTGTGGGTTAGTTACATCTTTTTTCAACACCAATGTTAATTTGTTAATTGCTGCATTTGCATGTTTGTTTGATTTTATGCATTTAGTTACTACTTGGTTGAAGTAATATTTTCTTCTTCAAGAAATTTTTATAGTATTTCACTAATTTAAATTAAAAAATTTGTGTTAAACTTGTTTGGAAGTTATATTTGGAACATGGGTTTTGAGCCAAAGAACACACAACCTGTGAGATTTTGAGCTTATTTATATGGTTACATTATTTAACCATAAATTTTTATTCTTGTGTGTTTTCTTCTCTATAATTGCAATCTTTGCTTTGTTCCATTCTATATGTCCATTATTTAGTGTATTTACATACTTGCATATGATTGAGGCCATTACTTGTTTTTGCTCACTTATCCCAAATAAGCCTACCCTTTTATGTCACCCTTGTTAGCCACTTTGAACCTTTTAACCCCCTTCTATTTCATAACCACATTACTAGCCTTAAGCAGAAAAACAAAATAAAAATCCCAAGTTGAATCCTTGGTTAGCTTAAGATAGATATTGTGTATAATTTAAGTATGGGAAATTTTATGGGAACATGGGATGATAGAAAAAAAAAGGGAATTAAATTGAATAAGTTATTTGAAAATTTGGGAAGTATGCTCATGTGAAATCAAAATAATTAAATTACCATGTGCATTGAAAAAAAAAGAAGAGAAAAATAATATTATCCCAAATGCAAAATAAAAAGAATCAATGCACATGGGACAAAATTCAAAAATAAGTTTGATACATGAGCATGTAATACAAAAGTGGAAAAAATTTGAGTAGCTAGGTAAAGCATTTTAAATTATATAAAGTATGTATATGTTAGGTGAGATCTTAGACTAATCAAGGATTCACTTTGTTAGCTCACTTAGCCTTATATACCATTACAACCCTGAAAATACCTCATGATGTTTGCATTTGTATACTAGATATTTGTTGATTGGTTAGATGAAGAACAAGGTTGAGAAAGCATGACTAGGGAAGAGTAGAGTGATTGACCCTAGACACTTGAGAGTTAGAGTGATATACACTACCAGTAAGGGTTCAATGCTTGATTCTATATTCCCTACTTTCATGAGCTATCTTCTTACAAGTTTACTTGTTTTTACTATACGGTTTGAATTAGTGGAATTTGATTTATGTTTGTCTTGGAGAACTTATTTATTTTTAACCAAGTAGGTAGAAGCATTTCACATTTAGTTGCATTCATATAGATAGGATTGCATTTCATACATTTTACCATTCCTCTTCACTCCTTTATAGCTTCTCTTGAGCTTAGCATGAGGACATGCTAATGTTTAAGTGTGGGGAGGTTGATAAACCCCTATTTTATGGTTTATCTTGTGCTCAATTAATTGGTTTTTATCAACTCCTTACTCACTTATTCATATAAATCGCATGTTTTACATTCTCCTTCCTGATTTTGTGCTATGATTGAAAACATGTTTCTTTGAACTTATATTTGCTAATATTAATCCTCTCTTATTACCATTCGATGCCTTGATATGTGTGTTAAGTGATTTCAGAGATTACAGGGCAGGAATGACTCAGAGGATGGAAAGGAAGCATGCAAAAGTGGAAGGAATACAAGAAGTTGAAGAAATTGCTAGGCTGTCCAGCCTGACCTCTTCGCACTCAAATGGTCATAACTTGAGCTACATAGGTCCAAATGAGATGGTTTTAGTTGCGTTGGAAAGCTAACGTCGAGGGTTTCGCAACGATATATAATTTGCCATAGCTGCCCCGAAGCCAAATGATGCGAACGCGCGGATCACGCAGACGTGTGACCTGGCAAAAACGCAATCCACGCAAACGCGTGGACGATGCTTACGCGTCACTTTCCCGCAACCTGTACGTACCAGAATACGCTGGGGGCAATTTCTGGGCTGTTTTTGACCCAGTTTTCGGCCCAAAAAACACAGATTAGAGGCTATAAAGTGGGGGAATGCATCCATTCAACAACAGGTCTTCCATAATTCACAATTTTAGATTTTAGATGTAGTTTTAGAGAGAGAGAGAGAGAGAGAGGTTCTCTCCTCTCTCTTAGGTTTTAGGATTAGGATTCCTCTTAAAGGATTTAGGATTTCAACTTTTTCTCAGGTTCAATATTCCTTTTATATTTTTATTTATTCTAATGCTTTTATTCGTATCTGACTTATGTTACCAATTTGGCTTATGAACTCTTTATGTTTAGATTGATTTTCTTTTATTAATGTAATTGAGGTATTTCAGATTTATGATTTTTATTCAGCTTTTTATATTCTTGGCTTTAATTGATTTATTGGAGACTCTTGAGTTATCAAACTCATCATGATTGATAATTGTTATTTTTGCTAATTGAATTGAATTCCAATAACTCTAGTCCTTTCTTAGGAATTGACTAGGACTTGAAGATCAAACTAATTAGTCCACTTGACTTTCCTTTGCTTTAGTAAAGGTTAACTAAGTGGGATTAAAACTCAATTCTCATCACCATCGATAAGGATAACTAAGATAGGACTTCCAAATTTTTATACCTTGCCAAGAGTTTTATTAGATATTAATTTATTAATTTCTGCAATTTATTTTCCTTGTTCAAACCTTTTGAAACCCAAAAACACTATTTTTCATAACCAATAATAAATCATACTTCCCTGCAATTCCTTGAGAAGACGACCCGATGTTTAAATACTTCGGTTATCAATTTTTTAAGAAGTTTGTTACTTGTGACAACCAAATGTTTGTACGAAAGAATTTTCTGTTGGTTTAGAAGCTATACTTACAACGCGATCATACATTTGTGAATTTCTTTACCGACAGGAAATTCGTTCGTCAAGGCGTCTTCTAAGGTTCCTGAGGGGATGTCTGATTGGTTGGACTCCCTTGTGTTGCTGTGTGTTTCTTTAGCCAATTCTAAATTTTGTGTAGAGCTTAGAAAACATCACCAAATTTGTAGCAGTGGAGATCAGGAGAACAGTTACGAGTTGGTAGCACCTGATTTTGATGATAGGGTTTGCTTTCCTGTTCTGACTCAGGGGGAGCGTCCCTTTTTCTATGCATATGATTTCTTTTTTAGTCAAATGAATATCACTCTTCCCTTTACTTCTTTCGAAACTGACCTGTTATGGTCCTGTAATGTTGCCCCTTCTCAGCTTCACCCAAACTCTTTGGGTTTTATCAAGATTTTTCAGTTGGTTTGTCGAGAATTTGCTGTTACTCCTTCTCAAACTCTCTTTTTGTATCTTTTTATGTTGACCAAGCCTGGGACTACCAAGAAGAAGGCTTCTTGGATTTCTTTTAGGTCTGCCCAAGGGCACAAGGTTTTTCTATGTATGATGAGTCCTTTCGGAATTTTAAGAATTACTTCTTTAAGGTCCGGGCTGTTGAAGGAGCTCGGCCTTTCTTTCTGGATGAGAATGATGAACCCTGCTTTCCTTTAGAATGGCAGAAAAACGTAGTGGTATTCCGATACACCTGGGAGATGTTGGACGAGATCGAGCAGACCTTTGTAACTGTTTTGGAGGACATTTGGGGGGAACCTCCTCATTTGGACACTAAAAAATCTTTGGGGACCCCTCCCTTGTCCGAACTGCATTGGGTATTTGCTTGATATATTTTGTTTCTTTTTTTTCTTTGCTGCCTTCTTTTTTTTCTGGTTTGTAAAGCTGTTTGTTCTTCATTTTTCAGAAATAGATAAGAATAATGAATCGATGAAGGCTTTCAAGAAAGCGAGAAAGGCTACTGCGGCCCAGAACATCTCGACCAGGACAGATGGGGAAGGGTCTTCTCAGGTTCCGCCGAAGCCATCTGTACCGAGTTCGCCTGGACCGAGGAGAATGATCCCTACTCCTCGAGTCCGTGTACTTGATCCTCCGCAGTCTTCTGCCGCCGTTTCTTACCCTCCTATCGTTCCTCCTTCCAAAAGACCCCGAACTGTCGAGCCCTTCAATCTGGATGCGCCTGATTTCGACGCTATTGGCTTTGTCGACCAGCAGATCGGTCCTTATGGTGCCCTCCCTATGGATGATGTATCTCTCCTTCGTCATTTAGATTTTATAACTCGAAGTAGTATTAAGATGGCGCATGTGGGGGCTTCCCTGTACCGAACTGCCCAAGATCTTTCTCTTCATGCCACCAAAGCCTTCATGGAGGAGGCTAAACAGGAGTTCGACTGGATGAAGGGTTTGAAGGAGAAACTCCAAGCGAAGGTGACCAAGTTGGAGAAGGAATTGGAGGTCGAAAAGGCTAGTTCTGTTGCCTTGGTGGCTTCTGTGAGGTTGGCTGAAGATACGGCATTGAGGCACAAGGACAGCTATGTCACGACCTACAGGGAAGTGATGCGTCTTAGGGAGGAGTTGGAGTCTTCCCGGGTTGATTATGCCGAGCTCTAGGGTCACCTTGTGGGTAGCGTAAATGCTGCTTATGAGAACCTGAAGGAGCAGGTTCGGGTTCTTGCTCCCGAGGTTGACCTTGCTCTATTCAGTCTGGATAATGTTGTAAAGGATGGCCAAATTGTCCCTGACGCTGATAATGACGATGTTGAGCCTCCCTCTGTGCCTGTGGCCAAAGCTTCTATTATGCTGACTTATTCAGCTCCTTCCTCTGAGGTCGTTCATCCTGAATCAGATCCTGATTGCCAAATCTTGAATAGGGATGACGGGACAGTGGATGCAGTACCTCTTCGGACTTGCCCTCCTTCACCCCGTGTTGATGTTGCCGAGAAGCCTTCGGACAAATAGTTTTCTAGATGTTTGTGTAGATAGCCCGGCTTGTGGGCTTTTAAACTATTTATGATGTTTGCTGACTGTTGACACTCTTTTGGTTGCTTGTTTAGCAACTTTATTTTGAAAAACAAAATAGTTTCCAAGTTCTTGGGGCTGATTTTGGCAGCCTCTTGAGCTTGTTATTATTATAACTTTATGTTTTTCATATCATGTCTGTTTGCATCTGCCGTGGTATCTTTTTAGGCTTTTCGGAGTGTTGGAGCTTTGTTGACCTCTTTAGATTTCCTTCATACTTGTGGCTTGATTCCTCTGAGGTTGTAGTTGCTTGGATCCAACTTGTATGTCGGCTTCCTTATGTAGGCTTGAAGTTATTTCTAATAACCCTATTTGTTGGACCCTCGTGGAGTCTCTTTCAGGTGTTACTTTTTATAACTTGTTGATTTTGGAACCGATTTCCTTGTGTTGGTTCCTTCTAAGTTATTTTTGTAATCCTCTTTCTTGGACCTTGTTTAGGTCTCTTTCAGGGATTACTTTTATAACTTTATGTTTTGGGCCGACTTCTTCATGTCGGGCCCTTCTAAGTTATGTTTGTAATCCTCTTTCTTGGATCTTGTTCAGGTCTCTTTCAGGGATTACTTTTATAACTTGTTTGTAGGAGACGGACTTCGTCATGTCGATCTCTTCTAAGTTATTTTTGTAATCCTCTTTCTTGGACCTTGTTCAGGTCTCTTTCAGGGATTACTTTTATAACTTGTTTGTAGGAGACCGACTTCATCATGTCGATCTCGTCTAAGTTATTTTTGTAATCCTCTTTCTTAGACCTTATTCAGGTCTCTTTCAGGGATTACTTTTATAACTTGTTTGTAGGAGACTGACTTTGTCATGTCAATCTCTTCTAAGTTATTTTTGTAAGCCTCTTTCTTGGACCTTGTTCAGGTCTCTTTCAGGGATTACTTTTATAACTTGTTTGTAGGAGACCAACTTCGTCATGTCGATCTCTTCTAAGTTATAGCAATCCTCTTTTATAGGGTTGGTCAGACCTCTTTCCAGGGATTTACTTATAACTTTGGTTATTGTGACTGGTCCGACTTCTTTACATCGGTCAGTCTTTAAGTTATTTTTTAGCAATCCATTTTATTAAGACCTCGTCAGGTCCTTTCTATGGATCACTTTCGATAACTTCTTGCATTATTCTATTTTCATCTTTGCCGATTTTGTAGAAATTGGGTTTAATACTTGTTTGGTCGACCTTTTAATAAATTTTGGTTTTCATATCTGTTGGTCTTTATCGTGATCGTGCAGTGAATTTGATTTTCACTTTCTGCCGATCTGTAGCTTTGTAATCGGACGATGAATGTTTCAGATTAATACATCTTGATCATTTGTAGAAGATCTGAACAGATTTTATTTAAAAGAAAATGCAAATATATACATGTGGGAGCTTTATCCCTCTAAGTCGGGCAATTTATAGGTCTTGGTTTGGCGCCTCATTAAAAAACCTTTTCAGGAAAAAGAGTGCGCCTTATCTTAAGATCCTTTTATCGTCCCTAACTATAGTACCTTCTAAGGTTGCAGGCGTGCCATGACCTAGGAAGCTCTCGCCCATCGAGTTCGGACAGTCTGTAGTTACCCTTTCCAAGTACTTCTATGACTCGGTAGGGTCCCTTCCAGTTTGCTGCCAGCTTTCCTTCTCCAAGTCGAGTTGTTCCGATATCATTTTGGATTAGGACGAGGTCGTTCTCAGCAAATCCTTGTTGCACCACCCTTTGATTGTATCTCGAAGCCATTCATCGTTTTAATGCCTCTTCCCTGATCCAAGCTCTTTCTTGGACTTCTGGGAGTAGGTCAATTTCTTCTCTTTGAAGTTGGGAGTTGGCTTCTTCGATATAGTGGATCACTCTAGGCGACCCTTCTTCAATCTCCACTGGGATCATTGCCTCTATTTCGTACGCTAATCGGAAGGGTGATTCCTTTGTGGTGGAATGGGGCGTTGTTCGATACGCCCACAGGACTTGTGGGAGTTCTTCAGCCCAGGCTCCCTTTGCATCCTGTAATCTTCACTTGAGCCCCGCCAGTATGATTTTGTTGGCAGCTTTGGCTTGTCCATTGGCTTGGGGATGTTCTACGGAAGTGAACTGGTGTTTTATGCTCAGGTCAGCCACTAGCTTTCTGAAGCTTGCATCTGTAAATTGAGTGTCATTGTCTGTGGTGATGGAGTATGGAACCCCGAACCTTGTGACAATGTTTCTATATAGGAATTTTCAACTTCTTTGAGCAGTGGCATTAGCTAGGGGTTCTGCCTCGATCCACTTTGTGAAATAGTCTACCCCTACTATGAGGAATTTAACTTGTCCCGATCCCTGAGGGAAGGGTCCGAGAAGGTCGAGTCCCCATTTTGCGAATGACCAAGGTGAGGTCACGCTGATGAGTTCTTCTGGCGGGGCGATGTGAAAGTTGGCATGTTTCTGACATGGTGTACATGTCTTTATGAACTCCGTGGCTTCTTTTTGTAGAGTTGGCCAATAAAACCCTGTCCGGAGTACTTTTTTGGTAAGTGCTTTTGCTCTGAGGTGATTGCCACAGGTGCCACTGTGTATCTCTTCTAGGACTTCTTTTGTGTTGGAAGTTGGTACACATTTTAACAATGGTATTGAGATCCCTTTTTTGTATAGGGTATTGTTTATGATAGTGTAGTATTGTGCCTTCCGTTTTAACCTTTTTGCCTCCTTTTCATCGGTAGAAAGCGTTTCTGTTTTGAGGTAGTTTGATTATGGGAGTCATCCATCCTTGATCCAAGCCTGTTATGGCTAGTACTTTTTTCTCTTCTGAGACTGATGGGTTCTGCAGCATTTCCTGGATGAGGCTTCTATTGTTGCCCCCTGGTTTGGTGCTGGCTAGCTTTGAGAGTGCATCAGCTCGAGCATTTTGTTCGCGGGGTATGTGGCGGATCTCATATTCCCCGAGTTGTCCGAGCTGTTTCTTGGTTTTATCCAAGTACTTTTTCATGGTGGGATCCTTAGCTTGGTAGCTCCTTGTTATTTGTGAAGTGACTACTTGTGAGTCGCTGAAGATGATAAGATTTTGAGCTCCAACCTCCCTAGCCAGCTTTAAACCAGCTAGTAGTGCCTCATATTCTGCTTGGTTGTTTGAGGCGGAAAACCCGAATTTGAGGGAGAGTTCAATTTGGGTCCCTTGGTCGCTTTCAATTATCACACCCACGCCGCTTCCAGTTTTATTTGAGGAACCGTCCACGTAGAGATTCCATTTTGTGGGGGTTCCAGGATGTTCGTAAATTCTGCAATGAAGTCGGCCAGGTATTGTGATTTGATGGCTATCTGAGCTTCATATTGAAGATCAAATTCGGACAACTCGATTGCCCATTGCAAGATTCTGCCTGCTAGGTCTGTTTTCTGTAAAATCCCTTTTATGGGCTGGTCGGTTCGAACCTTAATGGTGTGAGCCTGGAAGTATGGACGAAGTCGTCGAGATGCCAGTATGAGTGCGTAGGCAAATTTTTCTATTTTTTGGTAGTTCAACTCGGATCCTTGTAATGCTTTACTAATGAAGTATATGGGTTGTTGCCAACTGTCGTCTTCTCGAACTAATGTTGAGGCTACTGCCCGACTTCCTACCGCGAGGTATAATATGAGTGGTTCTCCTTCTCGTGGTCGAGATAGGATAGGTGGTTGTCCCAAGAATCTTTTGAAATCTTGGAAAGCTTGCTCGCACTCGGTGGTCCATTCAAACTTCTTCCCTTTCCTTAGGATGGTATAGAAGGGGAGAGATCTTTTTGCCGATCCGGCTAGAAATCTGAACAAGGCTGCTAACCTTCCGTTGAGTTGTTGTACTTCTTTGACACAAGTCAGACTCTTCATGTCAAGTATGGCCCGGCATTTATCCGGATTTGCCTTAATTCCTCTTTGTGTGAGCATGAAACCCAGAAATTTGCCAGCTTCTACTGAGAAGGTACACTTTGCAGGATTAAGTCGCATGCCATGCCTTCTTATGGTGTCGAATACTTGGGCGAGGTCGGGCAGCAACATCTCTTCACTTTGTGTCTTTATTAACATGTCGTCCACGTAGACTTCCATGATTTTTCCGATGTAATCCGTGAACACTTTATTCATTAATCTTTGGTAAGTAGCTCCTGCGTTTTTAAGACCAAAAGGCATGACGATGTAGCAATAATTTGCTTTTGGGGTTAAGAATGAATTTTTTTTCTTAGTCGGGTGGATACATCGGGATTTGATTGTATCCCAAATATGCGTCCATAAACGAGAGGTATTTATATCCGGAGGAAGCATCTACCAGAGCATCGATACTTGGGAGTGGATAAGGATCTTTTGGGCAGGCTTTGTTGAGATTAGTGTAGTCGGTGCACATTCGCCACTTCCCATTTGATTTTTTCACCAGGACGACGTTAGCTAGCTGAAGAGAGAACTTTTGCGTGATCTAGAAATTCGCAGATAAATCCTCGTTGCAGGTATAGCTTCTAAACCAACAAAAGTCCTTTCTTACAAACGTTTTAGTTGTCAGAAGTAACAAACCCCTTTAAAATTGATAACCGAAGTATTCAAACCTCGGGTCGTCTTCTCAAGGAATTGCAGGGAGGTATGTTCTTATTATTGGTTATGAGTTTTGTAAATTGGGGGTTTTTGAAATAAGGAGCAAGTAATTTAAATGACAAGAAAAATAAATTAATAATAATAAAATCTCTTGGCAAGGTATAAGAATTTGGAATTTCTATCCTAGTTATCCTTATCAGATGTGATGAGAATTGGGTTTTAATCCCACTTAGTTAAGTCAAGTGGACTAATTAGCTTGATCCTCAAGTCCTAGTCAATCCCTGTGGGAAGACTAGCTTTAGAGCGATCTAGATCAATTAGGAATCTGCCAATTTCAACCACTGCTGAGTTTGACAACTCAAGTGTTACTAATTACTTAACCAAAGCCAAAAGGAAGAAAATATCTAAATTAAATTAAAAGTATTCATAAATAGAATAAAACAATCATAAACTGAAATACCTCAAAATATATTAAATAAAACATTCAAATCTTAACATGGGAAGGTTCATAAGCTAAATTGGAACATTAACAAGTAAGATAATTGGAATAATTAAAAATAGAATAGAGACATTAATTAAAGGAAAATATTGGACCTGGTATTGAAGTAATAAAATTAAAAGGAATCTTAATCCTAAATCCTAAGAGAGAGGAGAGAACCTCTCTCTCTAAAAACTACATCTAAATCCTAAAATTGTGTATTATGAGCTTATTATTATGAATGAATGGATTCCCCCACTTTATAGCCTTTAATCTGTGCTTTCTGGGCCGCAAACTAGGTCGAAAACAGCCCAGAAATCGCTGGAGAAGAAATCTGCCACGCTGATTTTCGGCACTGCGACGCGTCCGCGTGGAGCGCGCGTTCGCGTCGCCTAGCATCAGGGCAACTATGGCATATTATATATCAAATTTAAGCCCCGAACGTTAGCTTTCCAACGCAACTAGAACCGCGTTGTTTGGACCTCTGTAGCTCAAGTTATGACCGTTTTAGTGCGAGAGGGTCAGGCTGACAGCTTTGCAGTTCCTTCAACTTCTTGTATTCCTTCCACTTTTGCATGCTTCCTTTCCATCCTCCAAGATATTCCTGCCCTGTAATTTCTGAAAACACTTAACACACATATCAAGGCATCTAATGGTAATAAGAGAGAATTAATATTAGCAAATATAAGGCCAAAGAAGCATGTTTTCAATCATAGCACAAAATCAGGAAGAAAAAAGTAAAACCATGCAAATAGTATGAATAAGTGGGTAAAGAGTTGATAAAATCCACTCAATTGAGTACAAGATAAACCATAAAATAGTGGTTTATCAACCTCCCCACACTTAAATATTAGCATGTCCTCATGCTAAGCTCAAGAGAAGCTATAAAGAATGAAGAGGAATGATAGAATGTATGAAATGCAACCTATCTAGATGAATGTAACTACATGTAAAATGTTTCTACCTACTTGGTTAAAGTAAATAAGTTCTCCAAGAATAAATATAAACTGGATTTCACTAATTCAAATCATAAAAATGAAGTATAAATATGCTTGTAGAAGAAAATAGCTCATGAAAGCCGGGAACAAAGAATCGAGCATCGAACCCTCACTGGGAGTGTATGCACTCTAATCACTCAAGTGTTTTAGGTTCGATTCTCTCAATTCTCTAATAACCTTGCTTTCTAAGGCTTGCTCTTCATCTAACAATCGACATAAATTTAATGCACAGATACACATATCAAGAGGTCTTTTAAGGGTTGTAATGGGGTTAGGGTCAAGGTAGGATTGTATTTGGCCAAGTGGACTAAAATTTGAATCCTTAATTAACTTAAACTTTCCACCTAACTTTAGACAATCCATGTAATCATAATACCACATCTAACTATCCACTAACCATGTTTTCCACATATTCATGCATTCTAATTTCAAGTACAGTACATATGCATTGCTTTCACCACTTACTTTGGGGCATTTTGTCCCCTTTTTGCTTAATTGCTCTTTTTATTTATATATATATATATATATATATATATATATATATATATATATATATATATATATATATATTCTTTTCTTTTCTTTTATTTTTCTCAATGCATATGATTAAATTATTGGATGCATGAATCATGTCCTAAACATTTCTTTTCACATTTTCAGAAAATTCTAACATACTCAATTCTCAAACCAAATGTTTCCAAATTCAATTTCTCCATACTTAAATCATAAGCACTCTCACTAGTCTAAGCTAACCAAGGATTCAAATTAAGGGCATTATTGTCTTTCCCTTAGAGTTAATGATGTGCTAAAGTAAAGAACAAAGGGGTATAATAGGCTCAACATTGGTTTGCAAAGAATAATAAAAGGGTAAGGTCATATGGGTATGTAAGCTCAGTGAAACAAAGGCCTCAATCATGTAAGTGTATGCATACATCAAACCATGGAAATATAGAATTAAGCAAGACAAAGATCATAATTTTTAGAGAGAAAAACACACACTAAAAATAAAATATTGGTTGGTAAAATGCAACCAATTCAAATAGGCTAAAAAATCTCACAGGTTTTGTGTGTTCGAGTTCTAAACCATGTTCCAGTATAATATTTCTTCAAACAAGTGTAATATTAAATTTTATTCAAATTAGTGAAATGCTCTAAAAGTTTTTTTGGAAAAGAAAATATTTCTTCAACCAAGTGGTAAAATATGCACAAAATCAAACAAATATGCAATCAAACATGTAAATGCAACAACTAACAAGGAAAATAAATCATTGGTGTTGAGATAGAAGAGTAACTAACCCATGGAGATCGGTATCGACCTCCCCACACTTAAAAGATTGCACCGTCCTCGGTGCATGCTGAGATGTGCAGGTGGACGGGTTGTTCCAACTGATGCTTTTCTTCAAGGATTGTGCAGATGGACTTGTTTGTCTCCCCTTATAGAAGTTTCTCCCTTTTTCTGTCTTCGGTGGCTAGCCTGAAAGAAGAGAAAAAGAAGAACAGTAACCCAGAAATAAAGATAAAATAAAATATGATTGGGTTAATGCCAGATAATGAGGGTCTTGATGAGCGGATAATTTATACGCTTTTTGGCATTATTTTTAGTATGTTTTTAGTAGGATCTAGTTACTTTTAGGGATGTTTTTATTAGTTTTTATGTTAAATTCACATTTCTGGACTTTACTATGAGTTTGTGTGTTTTTCTGTGATTTCAGGTATTTTCTGGCTGAAATTGAGGGACTCGAGCAAAAATCAGAATCAGAGGTTGAAGAAGGACTGCTGATGCTGTTGGATTCTGACCTCCCTGAACTCAAAGTGGATTTTCTGGAGCTACAGAACTTAAAATGGCGCGCTTTTAATTGCTTTGGAAAGTAGACATCCAGGGCTTTCCAGCATCATATAATAGTCCATACTTTGGCCGAGTTTAGACGACGCAAAAGGGCATTGAACGCCAGTTCTACGCTGCAGTCTGGAGTTAAACGCAAGAAACACGTCACGAACCAGAGTTGAACGCCAAAAACACGTTACAACTTGGCGTTCAACTCCAAAAGAAGCCTCTGCACGTGTAAACTTCAAGATCAGCCCAAGCACACATCAAGTGGGCCCCGGAAGTGGATTTATGCATCAATTACTTACTTCTGTAAACCCTAGTAACTAGTTTAGTATAAATAGGACTTTTTACTATTGTATATACTTCTTCGGATCCTCTTGGGACATCTAGTTCTTAGATCATGGGGGCTGGCCATTCGGCCATGCCTGAACCTTTCACTTATGTATTTTCAAACAGTAGAGTTTCTGCACTCCATAGATTAAGGTGTGGAGCTCTGCTGTTCCTCATGATTTAATGCAAAGTACTACTATTTTCTATTCAATTCAACTTATTCCGCTTCTAAGATATCCATTCGCACCCAAGAACATGATGAATGTGATGATTATGTGACGCTCATCATCATTCTCACTTATGAACGCGTGCCTGACAAACACTTCCGTTCTACATGCAACCAAGCTAGAACGAGTATCTCTTAGATATCTAATACAGGGGACCGAGTCTGAGTTATTAGTATCTTCGTGGTATAAGTTAGAACCCATGGATGGCCATTCCTGAGATCCAGAAAGTCTAAATCTTGTCTGTGGTATTCCGAGTAGGATCTGGGAAGGGATGGCTGTGACGAACTTCAAACTCGCGAGTGCTGGGCGTAGTGACAGACGCAAAAGGATATTAAATCCTATTCCAGTATGATTGAGAACCTCCAGATGATTAGCCATGCCGTGACAGAGTATTTGGACCATTTTCACAGAGAGGATGGGATGTAACCATTGACAATGGTGATGCCCTTACAGAAAGCTTGCCATGGAAAGGAGTAAGACTGATTGGATGAAGACAGCGGGAAAGCAGAGATTCAGAGGAACGAAAGCATCTCTATACGCTTATCTGAAATTCTCACCAATTAATTACATAAGTATTTCTATCTTTATTTTCTGTTTATTTATTATTACTATTTGAAAACTCCATAACCATTTGATATCCGCCTGACTGAGATTAACAAGATGACCATAGCTTGCTTCATACCAACAATCTCCGTGGGATCGACCCTTACTCACGTAAGGTTTATTACTTGGACGACCCAGTGCACTTGCTGGTTAGTTGTGCGAAGTTGTGAAGTTATGTTTGGACCGTGGTATTGTGCACCAGTTGTTGGCACCATTGCCAGGGAGAGAACGAACAACAAATTTTACAACCTCTGAGTAACAATTTCGCCTACCAAGTTTTTGGCGCCGTTGCCGGGGATTGTTCGAGTTTGGACAACTGACGGTTCATCTTGTTGCTCAAATTAGGTGATTCTCTTTTTATTTTCTTTTCAAAAAAGCTTTCAAAATTCTTTCAAAAATTTTTCTTTATTTTCGTTTTTCAAAAAAATTATTTTCGAAAAAAAAAATTTTAATTATTCTATGGCTTCAAAATTTTCAAGAATGAATTCTAGAGTTTCATGGTAACATGTTGAATCCTATCTGGCTGTAAAGCCATATTCAAACTGCTTTGGGATTGGTCTTCAACTAATCACCACAATGCATGTAATTCCATCCTAAAGCTGACTGGCTATTAAGCCATGTCCAACCCTTTGATTGGAGCTTTGGGCTAATATTGAAAGATTCCTGGAATTCTTCTTAAAGATTTTGGAATTCTTCTTTTCTTTTTCACATTAATTTTTGAAAAATCCAAAAAAATCATAAAATCATAAAAATAAAAAAATATTTTGTGTCTCTTGTTTAAGTCTTGAGTCAATTTCAAGTTTGGTGTCAATTACATTTTTTCTAAAAATTCTTTGCATTTTTTCGAAATTCATGCATTCATGGTATTCTTCATGATCTTCAAGTTGTTCTTGGCCATTCTCCTTGTTTGATTTTCATATTTTCTTGTTTTGTTTCTTTTCTTGTTTTTCATATGCATTTTTTGTTTGTTAGAGTCCAAGCATTAAAGATTTCTAAGTTTGGTATCTTGCATGTTTTCTTTGCGTCAAAAATTTTTCAAAAATAAGTTCTTGATGTTCATCTTGACATTCAAAGTGTTCTTGGTGTTCATCTTGACATTCATAGTGTTCTTGCATGCATCATGTGTTTTGATTCATAATTTTCATGTTGTGAGTCAATTTTTTTTGTTTTTCTCTTTCATCATTAAAAATTCAAAAATAAAAAAAAATTATCTTTCCTTTTTTCTCTCATAAATTTCGAAAATTTGGATTGACTTTTTCAAAAATTTTTAAAATTCAACTGTTTCTTATGAGTCAAATCAAATTTTCAATTTAAAAATCTTATCTTTTTCAAAATCTTTTTCAAAAATCAAATCTTTTTCATTTTTCTTATTTATTTTCGAAAATTTTAAAAATATTTTTTTTAAAATCTTTTTCTTAATTTTACATCATATTTTCGAAAATATCATCAACAATTAATGTTTTGATTCAAAAATTTCAAGTTTGTTACTTACTTGTTAAGAAAGATTCAAACTTTAAGTTCTAGAATCGTATCTTGTGATTTCTTGTGAATCAAGTCATTAATTGTGATTTTAAAAATTAAATCTTTTTCAAAACTAATTTCAATCATATCTTTTCAAAAATATCTTTTATCTTATCTTTTTCAAATATCTTTTCTAACTTCTTCTCTTTTAAAAATTGATTTTCAAAATTTGTTTCAACTAACTAATTAACTTTTTGTTTGTTTCTTATCTCTTTCAAAACTACCTAACTAACTATCCCTCTCTAATTTTCGAAAATACCTCCCTCTTTTTCAAAAAAATTCTTTTTAATTAATTAATTGTTTCAATTTTTAATTTTAATTTTAATTTTATCTTAATTTTCGAAAATCATTAACCCTTTTTCAAAATTTATTTTCGAAATTTCCCTCTCCCTCATCTTCTTCTATTTATTTAATAACTTACTAACACTTCTCTTCATCTCATATCTCTGCTCTCCTCACCCTTCTGTTTGGATTCTCCTTTCTTTTCTCTTCTACTCTTCTTTTCTTCTACTCACAACAAGGGAACCTCTATACTGTGGTAAAAAGGATCCCTATTATTATTTTTCTGTTCCCTTCTTTTTCATATGAGCAGGAGCAAGGACAAGAATATTCTTGTTAAAGCAGACCCTGAACCTGAAAGGACTCTGAAGAAGAAACTAAGAAAAGCTAAAATACAACAATCCAGAGACAACCTTACAGGAATTTTTGAACAGCAAGAGGAGATGGCAGCCGAAAATAATAATAATGCAAGGAGGATGCTTGGTGACTTTACTGCACCTAATTCCAATTTACATGGAAGAAGCATCTCCATCCCTACCATTGGAGCAAACAATTTTGAGCTTAAGCCTCAACTAGTTTCTCTGATGCAACAAAACTGCAAGTTTCATGGACTTCCATCTGAAGATCCTTTTCAGTGCTTAACTGAATTCTTACAGATATGTGATACTGTTAAGACTAATGGAGTAGATCTTGAAGTCTACAGGCTCATGTTTTTCCCTTTTGCTGTAAGAGACAGAGCTAGAATATGGTTGGACTCTCAACCTAAGGATAGCCTGAACTCTTGGGATAAGCTGGTCAAGGCTTTCTTAGCAAAGTTCTTTCCTCCTCAAAAGCTGAGTAAGCTTAGAGTGGATGTTCAAACCTTCAGACAGAAAGAAGGTGAATCCCTCTATGAAGCTTGGGAGAGATACAAGGAACTGACCAAAAAGTGTCCTTCTGACATGCTTTCAGAATGGACCATCCTGGATATATTCTATGATGGTCTGTCTGAATTAGCTAAGATGTCATTGGATACTTCTGCAGGTGGATCCATTCACCTAAAGAAAACGCCTGTAGAAGCTCAAGAACTCATTGACATGGTTGCTAATAACCAGTTTATGTACACTTCTGAGAGGAATCCTGTGAGTAATGGGACGCCTCAGAAGAAGGGAGTTCTTGAAATTGATACTCTGAATGCCATATTGGCTCAGAACAAAATATTGACTCAACAAGTCAATATGATTTCTCAGAGTCTGAATGGAATGCAAGCTGCATCCAACAGTACTCAAGAGGCATCTTTTGAAGAAGAAGCTTATGATCCTGAAAACCCTGCAATAGCAGAGGCGAATTACATGGGTGAACCCTATGAAAACACTTATAATCTCTCATGGAGAAATCACCCAAATTTCTCATGGAAGGATCAACAAAAGCCTCAACAAGGCTTTAATAATGGTGGAAGAAACAGGTTTAGCAATAGCAAGCCTTTTCCATCATCCACTCAGCAACAAACAGAGAACTCTGAACAAAGTACCTCTAATTTAGCAAACTTAGTCTCTGATCTATCTAAGGTCACTCTGAGTTTCATGAATGAAACAAGGTCCTCCATTAGAAATTTGGAGGCACAAGTGGGCCAGCTGAGTAAGAAGATCACTGAAACCCCTCCTAGTGCTATCCCAAGCAATACAGAAGAAAATCCAAAAGCAGAGTGCAAGGCCATTGAATTGACCATCATGGCCAAACCCACAAGAGAGGAGGAGGACATGAATCCCAAGGAGGAATACCTCCTGGGACGTCCAGTGATCAATAAGGAGTTTCCCTCTGAGAAACCAAATGAATCTGAAACTCATCTAGAGACCATAGAGATTCCATTGAACCTCCTTATGCCATTCATGAGCTCTGAAGAGTATTCTTCTTCTGAAGAAAATGAAGATGTTACTGAAGAGCAAGTTGCCAAGTTCCTTAGTGCAATCATGAAGCTGAATACCAATTTATTTGGTAATGAGACTTGAGGAGATGAACCTCCCCTGTTCACCAATGAACTAAATGCATTGGATCAACTAAGATTGCCTCAGAAGAAACAGGATCCTGGAAAGTTCCTAATACCTTGTACCATAGGCACCATAACCTTTGAGAAGACTCTATGTGACCTTGGGTCAGGAATAAACCTCATGCCACTCTCTGTAATGGAGAAACTTGGAATCTTTGAGGTACAAGCTGCTAAAATATTATTAGAGATGGCAGACAATTCCAGAAGACAGGCTTATGGACAAGTAGAGGACATATTAGTAAAGGTTGAAGGCTTTTACATCCTTGCTGATTTCATAATCCTAGATACTGGAAAGGATGAGGATGAATCCATCATCCTTGGAAGACCCTTCCTAGCCACAGCAAGAGCTGTGATTGATGTTAACAGAGGTGAACTAGTCCTTCAATCGAATGAGGACTCCCTTGAGTTTAAAACTCAAAGACATCCTTCTGTAAACAGGGAAAAGAGGCACAGTAAGCTTCTCTCAAAACAGAGTCAACCAGAGCCCCCACAGTCAAACTCTAAGTTTGGTGTTGGGAGGCCACAACCAAACTCTAAGTTTGGTGTTGAACTCCCATATCCAAACTCTAAGCTTGGTGTTGGGGAGTCTCAACAATGCTCTGAACATCTGTGAGGCTCCATGAGAGCCCACTGTCAAGCTATTGACATTAAAGAAGCGCTTGTTGGGAGGCAACCCAATTTTTATTTATCTAATTTTATTTTTATTTTCATTGTTCTTTCATGTTTTATTAGGTTCATGATCTTGTGGAGTCACAAAATAAATGCAAAAATTAAAAACAGAATCAAAAACAGCAGAAGAAAAATCACACCCTGGAGGAAGGACTTACTGGCGTTTAAACGCCAGTAAGGAGCATCTGGATGGCGTTCAACGCCAGAACAGAGCATGGATCTGGCGTTGAACGCCCAAAACAAGCAGCATCCTGGCATTCAGACGCCAGGAATGCACACTAAGGAAAGCTGGCGCTGAACGCCAGAAACAAGCATAGAACTGGCGTTCAACGCCAGAAACATGCTGCATCTGGGCGCTGAACGCCCAGAACAAACATCAATTCGGCGTTTAAACGCCAGAATTGCATGCAAAGGCATTTTACATGCCTAATTGGTGCAGGGATGTAATTCCTTGACACCTCAGGATCTGTGGACCCCACAGGATCATCTCAGCATCTGTGGACCCCAGAGGATCCCCACCTACCTCTACTCATACTCTTCCCTCTTCTCAATGTTCATCCTCTCTTCCCAATAAACACCCTTTCCCAAAACCCTTCACTAATCACCTCAAGCTCTCTTCCCTATTACCTATTCACCACTCACATCCACCCACTCTTCCCCATAAACCTACTTCATACACCCCACCTACCTTCAAAATTCAAAATCACTTTCCCACCCAAACCCACCCTAAATGGCCGAACCTAACCCCTCTCCCTTCACTATATAAACCCCTCCATTCTTCTTCAATTTCACACAACACAACCCCTCCTCCTCTTCTTGGCCGAAACACATCTCTCTCTCCCTCTCCTCCATTTCTTCTTCTTCTTCATCTATTCTTTCTTCTCTTGCTCGAGGGCGAGCAATATTCTAAGTTTGGTGTGGTAAAAGCATAAAGCTTTTTATTTTTCCATAACCATTGATGGCACCTAAGGCTAGAGAAACCTCTAGAAAGAGAAAAGAGAAGACAAAAGCTTTCACCTCCGAGTCATAGGAGATGGAGAGATTCATCTCAAGGGTCTATAGCTCAGTGGTAGAACATTTGACTACAAATCAAGAGATCCCTGAGATACCTCAGGGGATACATTTTTCTCCACACAATTATAGGGAGCAACTAAGGGTGGAACATCAAGTGCACTCCATCATACTCCATAAAATTAGAGAAGATCAAAGAGCAATGAGGGAGGAGCAACAAAGACAAGAAAGAGACATAGAAGAGCTCAAGGACATCATTGGTTCCTCAAGAAGGAAACGCCACCATCACTAAGGTGGACTCATTCCTTGTTCTTACATTCTCTGTTTTTCGTTTTCTCTATGTTAAGTATTTATCTGTGTTTGTGTCTTTATTACATGATCATTAGTATTTAGTAACTTTGTCTTAAAGTTATGAATGTCCTATGAATCCATCATCTCTCTTAAATGAAAAATGTTTTAATTCAAAAGAATAAGAAGTACATGAGTTTCAAATTTATCCTTGAACTTAGTTTAATTATATTGATGTGGTGACAATACTTTTTATTTTCTGAATGAATGCTTGAACAGTGCATATATCTTTTGAAGTTGTTGTTTAAGAATGTTAAATATGTTGGCTCTTGAAAGAATGATGACAAGGAGACATGTTATTTGATAATCTGAAAAATCATAAAAATGATTCTTGAAGCAAGAAAAAGCAGTGAATACAAAAGCTTGCAGAAAAAAATAGAAAAAAATAAAAATAGCGAAAAAAAATATAGAAAAAGAAAAAGCAAGCAGAAAAAGCCAAAAGCTCTTAAAACCAAAAGGCAAGAGCAAAAAGCCAATAACCCTTAAAACCAAGAGGCAAGGGTAAATAAAAAGGATCCCAAGGCTTTGAGCATCAATGGATAGGAGGGCCTAAAGGAATAAAATCCTGGCCTAAGTGGCTAAACCAAGCTGTCTCTAACCATGTGCTTGTGGCGTGAAGGTGTCAAGTGAAAACTTGAGACTGAGCGGTTAAAGTCAAGGTCCAAAGTAAAAAAAAAAAAGAGTGTGCTTAAGAACCCTGGACACCTCTAATTGGGGACTTTAGCAAAGCTGAGTCACAATCTGAAAAGGTTCACCCAATTATGTGTCTGTGGCATTTATGTATCTGGTGGTAATACTGGAAAACAAAGTGCTTAGGGCCACGGCCTAGACTCATAAAGTAGCTGTGTTCAAGAATCAACATACTGAACTAGGAGAATCACTAACACTATCTGAACTCTGAGTTCCTATAGATGTCAATCATTCTGAACATCAATGGATAAAGTGAGATGCCAAAACTATTCAAGAGGCAAAAAGCTACAAGTCCCGCTCATCTGATTGGAGCTATGTTTCATTGATAGTTTGGAATTTATAGTATATTTTCTTCTTTTTATCCTATTTGATTTTCAGTTGCTTGGGGACAAGCAACAATTTAAGTTTGGTGTTGTGATGAGCGGATAATTTATATGCTTTTTGGCATTGTTTTTAGTATGTTTTTAGTAGGATCTAGTTACTTTTAGGGATGTTTTTATTAGTTTTTATGTTAAATTCACATTTCTGGACTTTACTATGAGTTTTTGTATTTTTCTGTGATTTCAGGTATTTTCTGGCTGAAATTGAGGGACTCGAGCAAAAATCAGAATCAGAGGTTGAAGAAGGACTGCTGATGCTGTTGGATTCTGACCTCCCTACACTCAAAGTGGATTTTCTGGAGCTACAGTACTCAAAATGGCGCGCTTCCAATTGCATTGGAAAGTAGACATCTAGGGCTTTCCAGCAATATATAATAGTCCATACTTTGGCCGAGTTTAGACGATGTAAAAGGGCGTTAAACGCAAGTTCTACGCTGCAGTCTGGAGTTAAACGCCAGAAACATGTCACGAACCAGAGTTGAACGCCAAAAACACGTTACAACTTGGCGTTCAACTCCAAAAGAAGCCTCTGCACGTGTAAACTTCAAGCTCAGCCCAAGCACACACCAAGTGGGCCCCGGAAGTGGATTTATGCATCAATTACTTACTTCTGGAAATCCTAGTAACTAGTTTAGTATAAATAAGACTTTTTACTATTGTATTTACTTCTTCGGATCCTCTTGGGACATCTAGTTCTTAGATCATGGGGGCTGGCCATTCGGCCATGCCTGAACTTTTCACTTATGTATTTTCAAACGGTAGAGTTTCTGCACTCCATAGATTAAGGTGTAGAGCTCTGTTGTTCCTCATGATTTAATGCAAAGTACTACTATTTTCTATTCAATTCAACTTATTCCGCTTCTAAGATATCCATTCGCACCCAAGAACATGATGAATGTGATGATCATGTGACGCTCATCATCATTCTCACTTATGAACGCGTGCCTGACAAACACTTCCGTTCTACATGTAACCAAGCTAGAATGATTATCTCTTAGATATCTAATACAGGGGACCGAGTCCGAGTTATTAATATCTTCGTGGTATAAGTTAGAACCCATGGATGGCCATTCCTGAGATCCGGAAAGTCTAAACCTTGTCTGTGGTATTCCGAGTAGGATCTGGGAAGGGATGGCTGTGACGAACTTCAAACTCGCGAGTGCTGGGCGTAGTGACAGACGCAAAAGGATAGTAAATCATATTCCAGTATGATCGAGAACCTCTAGATGATTAGCCATGCCGTGACAGAGCATTTGGACCATTTTCACAGAGAGGATGGGATGTAGCCATTGACAATGGTGATGCCCTTACAGAAAGCTTGCCATGGAAAGGAGTAAGACTGATTGGATGAAGACAGCGGGAAAGCAGAGATTCAGAGGAACGAAAGCATCTCTATACGCTTATCTAAAATTCTCACTAATGAATTACATAAGTATTTCTATCTTTATTTTCTGTTTATTTATTATTACTATTCGAAAACTCCATAACCATTTGATATCCGCCTGACTGAGATTAACAAGATGACCATAGCTTGCTTCATACCAACAATCTCCGTGGGATCGACCCTTACTCACGTAAGGTTTATTACTTGGACGACCCAGTACACTTGCTGGTTAGTTGTGCGAAGTTGTGAAGTTATGTTTGGACCGTGGTATTGTGCACCAGTTGTTGGCGCCATTGCCAGGGAGAGAACGAACAACAAATTTTGCAACCTCTGAGTAATAATTTCGCATACCAGATCTTAATTACATGGTAGCTACAACATGCAAATGAGAAAACAGTAGAAGTACATGGCAAATCAAAAGTGCAAAAATTTGCAAAAATAGGGAAGAGAGTGTGGGTAAGGAGAGATAATATAAATTCATGTCAATGTAAAAGTAATACAGGTATAAAAGATTGGCATTGATATAAATAATATTACCTAACCAGAATAAAACAAGTCACTAAGCACCTAAAATAATTCAAGAGAAGATGCAACAGTTAAATAAGAAAATCAACACCAAAGGAGAAATAATGAATTTAGAAAAGAAAAGAAAAATATGCACTAAATTAAAATGTAATGAATGAAATATGCAAATAAATTATGTAAAATAGAATGAAGGTGAAAAGGAATGAGAAGTGAAAGAAATAAAGTAAGAAAGAAAGAAGAAAAGATAGAAGAAATTAGGATTAGAAAAGAAAAGAGAAGATAATTGGCGCTGATTTGGATGAGTTGTGCGGCGCAGGCGACGCGGACGCGTGAGTGACGCGGTCGCGTGGTGCTCGATAAGGTCAGGTGACGCGGATGCGTGTGTCACGCGATCGCGTGGCCTGATTTGTGCGATTGGCACGAGTGCAGCCTCGCGTTCGCGCAACTCTCTGTTTGAAACTCTTTTTGCCAAATTTTTGGGTGACGCGGTCGTGTGGTTGACGCGATCGCGTGGATGGCCATTTTTGGAAAACGATGCGGACGCGTGGAGCACGTGTTCGCGTGGTAAGGCTTGCGCTTCCAGCACCGTTCCAGCCCCATTCCAGCCTAACTTGCTGCCAAACACCCCTTTACGTCGATTTGACAGAGCCACGCGTTCGCGTGGGTGACGCGGGCGCGTGGGAGGCATTTTTCCCACATGACGTGGACACGTCAGCGATGCGGTCGCGTGGATAAATTTGTGCCAAAGGCATGCCTCCAGCCACGCTCTCGCGTGACTCTCTATTCAATTTTCTTTTCTTCCCAATGCACTGGCGACGCAGACGCGTCAGTGACGCTGCCGCGTCGCGTGCGTGCTTTCTTTTTTTTATATGCATGAAAAATGCAGAATGCAATGCTAATATGAATATTATGCAAAAATCCAGGTTCAATACAATAAAATAAAATAAAACTCGAAAACAAATAAAACTAAATAAAAAAATGAGAAAGGAACGATCATACCATGGTGGGTTGTCTCCCACCTAGCACTTTTAGTTAAAGTCCTTAAGTTGGACATTTGGTGAGCTCCCTGTTATGGTGGCTTGTGCTTGAACTCATCCAGGAATCTCCACCAATGCTTGTGATTCCAATGGCCTTCGAGATCCCAAACTAGGCGTAGAAAGTCTTCAAGCAGATTAAAGCAAGTGACAAGGCCCCAAGAGTGTTGATTGCTAGGCTGAATTCCGGGGTCTCAAACCTTGCTTTTGCACTCGTCTTCTTGTTGATCATCATGATTCTATTCGGGTGGCAGGTAATTGAAATTCTCACTGAGACATCCAAACAGCTTCCTAGACCCATTCAGTTGATCTTTACACCAAGCCTTGCATTTAAACTTTGAGCACACAACCATGTTGAACCTTGCTTGACAACTCCAACCACAAACCATCTTCCTTTTACTCTTAATGCCACAAAGAGCTCTAAGTTGACCATCCGTCTCCAGTAGCCCATATTCAAGTGGAATTAGAAAGCTAAGAGATATGAATTTTACCCACTTGAATATTGTGAAGGATGATGGCAACTTAGGTAGAGAGGTTTCCAGCAACTTTGGAAAAGTGATATCAAGCTCTACTCCCTTGAGTTCTTCCTTGACAACTTCCACCTCTTTGCAAGCTTCTTCTTCTTCTTTAATCTCCATCTCTTGATCAACCTCTTCAAAGTCTTTAGCCATGATATGCCTTGGAGGTTGTACACCCTCTTCAACATCAATTTCAAATGTCTTTGAAGGAGGCTTGATAACTTGACTTTCCTATGGAGGTTCTGCATCTCCTAAATCTTCAACCATGTCTTCCTCTGCAACTATTATGGCTTCCTCCACTTGTTTCAATACAAAGCCATGTTCGTCATTGTCCACCGAAGTTTCTAGGGTCTCCTTCATGCTACGTTCTTCTTTTGATTCTCCACATGCAGCCATGGGAGTACTTTGAGTACTCAGATGTCGGGAAGCTATTATATTCACTACCTCGGTTAAGGCAGTAGTGAGTTCCAGTACGCTCCTTTGCATCCTCACTTGCCCTTGAAGAATAACACGAAGGTTGTCATTTATTGGAGATTGGGGTGGATATGAGGGTTCATTGATTGGGAGAGAGGGTTCATAATAAGAATGTGGTTCTTCTTGGTAAGGATATGGAGATGGTGAATATTGAGGTGGTGGTTCTTGGGAGTAATTGGGTTGGTATTGGGGTGGTTCTATGTATGGTTTATTTGGCTCATAAGGTGGTTGGTATGGTGGATACGAGTTAGGGTCATATGGAGGTGAATGGTGGAAAGGGGCTTGTGAGTATGGTGGTCCAAAGTCATGTTGTGGAGGGGGTTCATAATCATATGGTGGGCCTTGTTGGTAATTACAAGGGGGTCCACCATATTCATCATCTTGGTACACTCCCTAGAATGGCTCTTGATCAGATCCTCGTGGCTCCCTCCATCTCTGATTGTTTTGACCTTGATGCATGTTCCTGTTATAATTTTCATTCCTTGCAACAACATTGGGACCAAACTCAAAGCGAGAGGGGTGAGATCTCATAATAGCAAATAAAAATTAAAACGAACATAAAAACAAATTTAAATTAAAAGGTTATTTAAATTTTGAATTTGAAAATTAAATTTTGAAATTTGAAATTTTGAAATTTGAATTTTGAAATTTGAATTTTAAATTTTTGAATTTTGAAATTTAAAATTTGAAAATTTTTAAATTTGAATTTTGAAAATTTTTAAATTTAGATTTTGAAATTTTATTTTTGAAATAAGATAAGATAAGATAAAAATTTTAAAATAAAAATCTGAAATTTTTTTATAACTAAATAAAAACTAATAACCTCTTAATTTACAAAAAAGCAAAAATAAAAACAAAAATAAAAACAAATAAACAAGCAAAAAGCAAATATTTACAATAACCAATAATAAGGCACACGTTTGCAATTCCCTGGCAACGGCGCCATTTTGAAGAGAGAACTTTTGCGTGGTCTAGAAATTAGCAGATAAATCCTCGTTGCAGGTATAGCTTCTAAACCAACAAAAGTCCTTTCTTACAAACGTTTTGGTTGTCACAAGTAACAAACCCCTTTAAAATTGATAACTGAAGTATTCAAACCTCGGGTCGTCTTCTCAAGGAATTGCAGGGAGGTATGTTCTTATTATTGGTTATGAGTTTTGTAAATTGGGGGTTTTTGAAATAAGGAGCAAGTAATTTAAATGACAAGAAAAATAAATTAATAATAATAAAATCTCTTGGCAAGGTATAAGAATTTGGAATTTCTATCCTAGTTATCCTTATCAGATGTTATGAGAATTGGGTTTTAATCCCACTTAGTTAAGTCAAGTGGACTAATTAGCTTGATCCTCAAGTCCTAGTCAATCCCTGTGGGAAGACTAGCTTTAGAGCGATCTAGATCAATTAGGAATCTGCCAATTTCAACCACTGCTGAGTTTGACAATTCAAGTGTTACCAATTACTTAACCAAAGCCAAAAGGAAGAAAATATCTAAATTAAATTAAAAGCATTCATAAATAGAATAAAACAATCATAAACTGAAATACCTCAAAATATATTAAATAAAACATTCAAATCTTAACATGGGAAGGTTCATAAGCTAAATTGGAACATTAACAAGTAAGAGAATTGGAATAATTAAAAATAGAAGAGAGACATTAATTAAAGGAAAATATTGGACCTGGTATTGAAGCAATAAAATTAAAAGGAATCCTAATCCTAAATCCTAAGAGAGAGGAGAGAACCTCTCTCTCTAAAAACAACATCTAAATCCTAAAATTGTGTATTATGAGCTTATTATTATGAATGAATGGATTCTCCCACTTTATAGCCTTTAATCTGTGTTTTCTGGGCCGCAAATTGGGTCAAAAATAGCCCAGAAATTGCTGGAGAAGAAATCTACCACACTGATTTTCGGCACTGCGACGCGTCCGTGTGGAGCACGCGTTCGCATCGCCTAGCATCAGGGAAACTATGGCATATTATATATCAAATTTAAGCCCTGAACGTTAGCTTTCCAACGCAACTAGAACCGCGTCGTTTGGATCTCTGTAGCTCAAGTTATGACTGTTTTAGTGCGAGAGGGTCAGGCTGACAGCTTTGCAGTTCCTTCAACTTCTTGTATTCCTTCCACTTTCGCATGCTTCCTTTCCATCCTCCAAGCTATTCCTACCCTGTAATCTCTGAAAACACTTAACACACATATCAAGGCATCTAATGGTAATAAGAGAGGATTAATATTAGCAAATATAAGGCCAAGGAAGCATGTTTTCAATCATAGCACAAAATCAGGAAGAAAAAAGTAAAACCATGCAAATAGTATGAATAAGTGGGTAAAGAGTTGATAAAATCCACTCAATTGAGCACAAGATAAACCATAAAATAGTGGTTTATCACTAGCCATAACGGGTACTTGACTTCTCTTATGAATCTTGCCTCTAGTAAAGCTTGTACTTGCTCTTCCACAGCTTGGGATCGTTCTGGTCCGAGCTTTCTTCGTCTCTGTTGTACCGGCCGAGATCCTGGGTAGACCGCCAACTTGTGGCACATTAATTTGGGGTCTATGCCTAGCATGTCTGCAGCCTTTCATGCAAAGAGGTCGACATTATCTCATAAGAACTGTACGAGTGATTCTTTTATGTCTCCTTTTAGGCTCGAACTAATATTGGTTGTTTTGTCCGGGATGTCTCCGATCTGGACTTTCTCTATTTCACCTTCAAGTTGTGGGTGGAGTTCTTCCCGCGTCTAAACTCCACCGAGTTCGATTGTGTGGAATTCTTCTCCTCTTCCTCTGAGGTTTAGACTTTCGTTGTAACAGCGGCGCGCCATCTTTTGGTCTGCTTTTATTGTAGCTATCCCTTCTGTAGTTGGGAATTTCATGCACAGATGTGGAGTCGAGACTATTGCGCCAAGCTGATTCAATGTTGTCCGGCCTATTAAGGCGTTGTAGGCTGAACTCACGTCGACCACGATGTAGTCTATCTTGAGTGTTCTTGACTGGTTTCCTTTTCCGAAGGTTGTGTGTAGTGAGATGTATCCAAGTGGTTGAACTGGGGTGTCTCCCAGTCTGAACAGGTTGTTTGGGTATGCTCTAAGTTCTTTTTCTTCCAGGCCGAGCTTGTCGAAGGCAGTTTTGAACAAGATGTCGGTGGAGCTCCCTTGGTCTATTAATGTGCGGTGGAGATTTGCGTTTGCCAATATAATAGTGATGACCATGGGATCGTCATGTCCTGAGATGATACCGGCTGCGTCCACTTTGGTGAAAGTAATTGCGGGGATGTCGGGTGCTTCCTCCTTCCCCTCGACATGATATACTTCTTTAAGATATCTTTTGCGAGATGATTTGGAGATTCCTCCTCCCGCAAATCCACCGTGTATCATGTGGACATGTCTTTCTGGTGTACGAGGTGATCGCTCGGTTCGTCTGACATCTTCGTCCCTTCTTCTTTTTCTTTGTTCACCGTCTCGGGTGGCCAGGTACCGATCTAATTTTCCTTCTCTTACTAGTTTTTCTATGACGTTCTTTAAGTCAAAACATTCGTTGGTAGAATGCCCACGGATTCGATAGTATTCGCAATATTCAATCCGATTTCCTCCTCATTTTTTGCCTTTGAGTGGTTGAGCTGTGGGTATTTTTTTCAATGTGGCAGACTTCTCTGTAGACATCCACAAGGGACACCCGAAGAGGGGTGTAATTGTGATATTTTTTTATTTTCTCCCCATGTCGATCTTCCTTCTTTCTGGATTCCTTATCCCGGGAGGGGTAGGTGAACCCGGATTTTGAGGTCTCTCCTAGTCGGGAGTTTTCCTCCATGTTGATGTACTTCTCTGCTCGTTCTTGTACTTTGTTCAGAGATTCGGGGTGTTTTTTCGATATAGATTGGCTAAAAGGTCCCTCTCGTAAGCCATTGATGATGCCCATAATGGCGGCCTCTGTTGGTAGGCTTTGTATGTCCAGGCATGTTTTTTTGAATCTTTCCATGTAGTTACGAAGACTTTCCCGATCTCCTTGTTTGATTCCTAATAGACTTGGGGCGTGCTTAGCCTTATCTTTTTGGATGGAGAATTTGGCCAGAAATTTCTTAGCTAAGTCGTCGAAGCTCGAGATGGACCTAGGAGGTAGATTGTCGAACCATCTGATTGCTGTCTTTGTTAAGGTAGTCGGAAAGGCTTTGCAGCAAACTGCATCTGAGGCGTCGGTGAGGTACATTCTACTTCTGAAATTGCTGAGATGATGACCGGGATCTGTAGTGCCATCATATAAAGGCATATCCGAGAGTTTAAAGTCTTTAGGGATTTTGGTCTTCATGATCTCCCTAGTGAATGGATCTTGATCCTTGCAAGAGCTGTCCTCCTGGATGGATCGAGTAGCTTTGGTTTTGAGATTGGCTTCAAGTTTTAGAAGTTTATCTTCTAATTCTCGGCATCGCCTTATCTCCCTTTGTAGATCCTTCCCAGCTTCTCGCTGATGTTGGGCTTCTTTTTTAAGTTGTTTTAAGTGATCTTGAAGTGCCTCCATGGCTCCCACAGTCGATGAATCGTTGTTTTTATTAGGTTGAGGAATATCGTTTGGTGTAGTGTCTGCGTTCTTATGCGGCGTTCTATCTTCCAGATCCGAATCGTGGTTGTTGTCATGGTCGTCCGCCATGGTGATGGGATGACTTCCAGGTCCCCGGCAACGGCGCCAATGTTCCGAGGGTTACCTGAAACTGTAGATCGATCTCGGTCGAAATCTTCTATGCTGATCGGAGATGATGGGTCCTACTGTAAGTGGAGGCCGGAGCTATCGTATCCGACTTGTTGAGCTTGGCTGCACTGCTGATCCTTCGCCATCGGAGGGTGGGGGGTACCTGCAAGGGACTCCGATGCTTAAGTTAGCAAGGGTATTAAGCAGGTTTTTTTGTAGAATCAGAGTATGAGTTATACCTAGGTGCTCCAGTGTATTTATAATGGTCGTGGGTTGACCTTCTTAGGTAAGATAAGTTAGTTATCTTATCTTATCTTATCTTTGGGTGAGGTCAGCTTATCTTTAAGAGAACTGCCTTTATCTCTATAGGCTTGGACTGCCTTTGGATATGGGTCGTGTTCCTCTATTTGGGCCCTTTACTGGGCTTTCCTGGTGATGAGCGGATAATTTATACGCTTTTTGACATTGTTTTTAGTATGTTTTTAGTAGGATCTAGTTACTTTTAGGGATGTTTTTAATAGATTTTGTGTTAAATTCACATTTCTGGACTTTACTATGAGTTTGTGTGTTTTTCTGTGATTTCAGGTATTTTCTGGCTGAAATTGAGGGACTTGAGCAGAAATCAGATTCAGAGGTTGAAAAAGGACTGCTGATGCTGTTGGATTCTGACCTCCCTGCACTCAAAGTGGATTTTCTGGAGCTATAGAACTCGAAATAGCGCGCTTCCAATTGCGTTGGAAAGTAGACATCCAGGGCTTTCCAGCAATATATAATAGTCCATACTTTGGCCAAGAATAGACAACGTAAACTGGCGTTCAACGCCAGCTCTCTGCCCAAATCTGGCGTCCAGCGCCAGAAAAGGATCCAAAACCAGAGTTGAACGCCCAAACTGGCACAAAAACTGGCGTTCAACTCCACAAATGGCCTCTGCACGTGCTACACTTAAGCTCAGCCCAAACACACACCAAGTGGGCCCCGGAAGTGGATTTATGCATCAATTACTTACTCATGTAAACCCTAGTAGCTAGTTTATTATAAATAGGACCTATTACTATTGTATTAGGCATCTTTGGATTACCTTATGATCCTTTGATCACGTTTTAGGGGGCTGGCCATCTCGGCCATGCCTGGACCTTCACTTATGTATTTTCAACGGTAGAGTTTCTACACTCCATAGATTAAGGTGTAGAGCTCTGCTGTTCCTCAAAGATTAATGCAAAGTACTACTGTTTTCTATTCAATTCTTCTTATTTCTCTTCTAAGATATCCATTCACACCCAAGAACGTGATGAAGGTGATGATTATGTGTGACGCTCATCATCCTTCTCCCTTATGAACGCGTGCCTGACAAACACTTCTGTTCTACATGAAATAAGCTAGAATGAGTATCTCTTAGATCTCCTAACCAGAATCTTCGTGGCGTAAGCTAGAATGATGGCGGAATTCAAGAGAATCCGGAAGGTCTAAACCTTGTCTGTGGTATTCCGAGTAGGATTCAATGATTGAATGACTGTGACGAGCTCCTAACTCGCGATTGCAGGGCGTTAGTGACAGACGCAAAAGGATAGTAAATCCTATTCCAGCATGATCGAGAACCGACAGATGAATAGCCATGCCGTGACAGGGTGCGTGAGCATATTATTCACTGAGAGGATAAGATGAAGCCATTGGCAAGGGTGATGCCTCCAGACGATTAGCCGTGCCGTGACAGGGCATTGGATCATTTTCCCGAGAGACGACCGAAAGTAGCCATTGACATTGGTGATGTATCACATAAAGCCAGCCATGGAAAGGAGTAAGACTGATTGGATGAAGATAGCAGGAAAGTAGAGGTTCAGAGGAACGAAAAGCATCTCCATTCGCTTATCTGAAATTCCTACCAATGATTTACATAAGTATCTCTATCCCTATTTTATTATATAATATTCGAAAACACCATTATCACTTTATATCTGCCTGACTGAGATTTACAAGGTGACCATAGCTTGCTTCATACTAACAATCTCCGTGGGATTCGACCCTTACTCACGTAAGGTATTACTTGGACGACCCAGTGCACTTGCTGGTTAGTTGTATCGAAGTTGTGACAGACAATAAAACTAGATCAGAGTACCAGGCCTTTGAAGCCATGGATATGTATCACAATTTCGTGCACCACCTGGCAATTTGGCCGATCTCTTTGAGAAGAGGTCGGATAGTCGGACCTGAAGAGGTCGGTCGCCTTGTCGCTAAACATCCCGGGTCGGACAGCTTGACCCAGGGTATGAACAAGTGGTGTATAATTTTCTGGTCTAAAATACTTCTCATTATATATGGTCTCTAAAACAATTGCTTTGAGTAATGCTACACATCTAAATTTTTCTATAAACTAAGTCTAACCAAATTACACAATAAGACTTGGAATAATACTAGCTATAGCTGATTTTTGTTATGTTAGACCAACTTAATTAGATTTAATTAACAAAAAGACTTGGATGTGTAATATTATTCATTTTTATATACATTTAATAAATAAGAGAATTGCTTTCAAAAAATAAATAAATAAGAGAATAGAGTAAGAAGTGAAACATTTCATATCTCGAAGTGCCATTAAAATGCAGTATAGCAAAGTTCATATAATCCAATTTTTTTTTAAACGAAAGAAGCTCAACACAAAAGTAGAGCGAGAAAGCTAGAACATAAACACAGCATAACTTTAGACACCTAGTAATTCTAACGTCAACAGCTTATCCTAATGTCATCTCCGGCATTGCCATCAACAACAAATGGGATCCTTGTACCTCCACTCCTTGTAGTGAAGTATAGTCATGTTGAAGATTTCTTTAGCACCTTTTCATATGTTCTGAAACAACCTCCTCTTCCTTTCCAACCTGACGTTCCATACAAACCGAGAAGAAACTTATGAACCATTTTTTACGCTCCTCCTTCCTACTTGTAACACCTGTCCTGCTTTGAAAGCGTTCCTTTAAAGAACCTGGACAAGACTATTGTCTGCCAAAATCAGATAACCAAGCACACCACACCTGCCAAGTAAATTCACAGCCAAAAAACAAGTGGTGAACATATTCAACATCCTTATTACATAATACACACAAGTTATCACCAAGATTAATAATTTCGAGTCAACCCAATCTTTTCTTTGTATTCACCCTGCCTAACAAGACAAACTAGGCAAACAGCTCTACTCTTGGAGGGACTAACCCTTTCCAAAGAGTCTTAGTAAAACTATAGCTGGTTACGTCATCCGGAAGCGTTTCCGCCTATAGCATCTGCACAAAAAATTTAGTAGGAAAAACACCTTGTCTGTCATACTTCCAAACAACTCTATCCTCTCTATCAGCAGCTAGTTTAACCGGCCTCAAAGTGTCGTGTAGCTGATTCACAAGTTCCAACTCCCATTAGAATAACTCACGCCTCAATTGGAAGTTCCATATCCACTCTAAGCCATCCTAGAACCCACACGCCCCTATGACAGAGCCTTTATAAATTGAAACTAAGAAGTGCCTTGGAAACCTGTCCTTTAGAGGACCACAACATAGCCAAACATCTTTCCAAAAAAGAGTTCTTCTACCATCACCAACCTCCATAAATAAGCCAGTTATGATCTTGTCTCTTATACCTTGCTCCTTAATCTGTAATTGGCAAATATCCTTCCATAGACCCCTCTAGTAAGGAGAGCCTGGGTAGACAACAGTTCATTAGGGGAGAGGTTATTACAAGAGCATACCACCTTCTTCCACAAAGGACAATCCTCCTTTGAAAACCTCCACCACCACTTAAACAAGAGCGCATTGTTATGAACCATCACATTTCCGACTCCTAACCCCGTAGCTTCTTTGGAGCTTGGACCACTTCCTATCTTACCAAGGTCATACTATGCCTTCCATCCTCCTTACTCCATAAAAACCTTCTCTGTAACGAAATCATTTTCTCTGCCACTACCTTCGGCATCTTATATAAGCTTAAATAATAAACTGGCAAGCTATTTAAAACTACTTTGATGAGCACCAACTTCCCTGCTTTGTTTAGGACCTTCGATTTCCATGAGCTGAGCTTCTCCTCCACTTTATCTATAACTGGCTTCCAAGTCATGAACAATCGCGGGTTAGCTCCTAGAGGAATTCCAAGGTATCTAACTGGCAAACTAGCTTCCTTGCACCCCAGCAAGCTGCACATCCTTCGAACCCACAGTTGTTTACAAATGATTGGGATCAAGCTGGATTTATCAAAATTTATACTCAGTCCCGACATCAACTCGAAACATCGTAGGAGCCTCTTGTAGTTCTTGATAGTCTCCTCCTCCGGCGGGCAGAATAACACTGTGTCATCGGCAAATTGGAGATGTGACAATTCAATATTATCTCTCCCAACAGATAAAGGAGATATACGGCCATTTCTAGCTGCCTCTCCAATCATTCTATGCAGGACATCAACAACTAGTACGAACAAGAATGGAGATAGAGGATTACCTTATCTCAGACTTCTTTCCATCTTAAATGGCTTTGTTGGTGAGCCATTTATCATCACCGACATAGAAGATGTGCCTACACACTCCATAACCCACTCCCTCCACCTTTGTCCAAAATCCATTTTCTGCATAACCATGTCCACAAACCTCCACTTGACCCTATCATAAGCCTTTTGGAAGTCCAGTTTGATTATTGCTACTTCCTTTTTTCTTATTTTAATCCAGTGTACAGTTTCACATGCAATAAGAGCTCCATCATGTATTTTTCGCCCCTTGACAAATGCACTTTGAGTCTCTCCAACTAGACCTGGCATGACTGATCTCATCCTCTTTACCAATCACCTTGTATACACAACCAACCATGCTAATTGGTCGCAAATCCTTAATTTCCTTAGCCTCAATGAACTTTGGTGCTAGTGCAACCCATGTGATATTAGAGTCTGTCGGTAACCTGGATGTCTAAAAGAACCCCATCACAGCTGCTGTGAACTCAGCCCCAATCTCGTCCCAGCACTTCTTAATAAAATTCATATTGTACCCGTCACTTCCAAGCACCCTTGATGATTCACAGTCCCACACTGCCTCTCTGATCTCCGCCACCGACGGCAACACCTCTAAACTCGCAGCATGTTCTTCAGCTATCATATCTACCAGCCCATCCCTGAACTCCACTGTAGGAGACTCCTCCTGATGATATAATTTCTTGTAAAACTCTCTTACAGCTACTTTTATTCTAGCTTGATTTCTTACCACCCTTCCATTAATAACCAACGCATCAATCTTGTTATTCCTCCTTCTTGTTGAAGCTATGTTGTGGAAGTACCTGGTGTTTTTGTCCATGTCCTTCACGAGAAGGGATCTCGACATCTGTTTTCAATGCAGTTCTTTTCTCACATACCACTTCTGACAACAGATCACTAACGCCTTTCTTCTTGCCTCAATCGTTCCATCATACACCCATTGCTAACCATGTCATCTACCTTCTTGATCTCTTCCTCAAACTTCATAATTTTCTTATTCATGTCGCCAAAGTTATCCCTGTGCCATCTCCCCAACCGTCAAGGCCTTCAATTTATCTGTGAACTGTATCTCCCCTAACCCCCTCCATTCCTCTTTAACCATTCTCAAAAAGCCTTCATGTGTGAACCATGAGTCAAGGCTCCGGAACGGTCTAGGTCCACATCTCCACCTAGTATCTTCCACTATCATCGGGCAATAGTCTGACAACCCTCTTGGTCCTCCTCTCAAGCGAACCTCTGGGAATTCCTCAACCCATTCCAGAATGAGTAGAACTCTATCAATCCGACTGCATGAACAACCTCTAAACCAAGTGAACTTACAGTCATTGAGCGCTAAGTCCACCAAGTGCATATCCTGTATCAAATTCTTGAATTCTTCCACAAATATTGTTAAGCTAGTAGTACCTTTTCTTTCCTCTACATGAACAATCTCGTTAAAGTCTCCCATGAAGCAACATGGGACCTGGCATAATCCAGCTGTATAGCTCAACTCCTCCCACACAACAAGTTTTTCATCTCTAGTATGAACACCATAAACCAGGAAAAAAGCACAGTTAAAACTATTCTTTAATATGACCCCTTCCACACACAACCACCTCTGCCCTTTATAGAAATTACTCATTTTAAAGATCGTTTCATCCCATATTATCAACAAACCACCCGATGCACCATCAGATTCAACATATTCCCATCCTGCGCTATCACACCCCCAAATTCTAGCTACATCAAATTTTGTTACTACATGTCTTTTGGTCTCAATCAAACCTAACATATTCAATCTATATTTTTGCTTTAAGTCCTTAATCATTCTCAACTTCCCATGCCCCCTCAACCCCCTAACATTCCAGGAACTAAAGATCATTTTAAAAGATTGTTACACACCTTATTTTAATTCTTAGGTCTGCATCGTCTTGCCTTCTCCTTTTGTTTCGCCAGCCTTCTTTTCCGAGCAATTTTTCATTTTGTGCTTGGAGGATAGCCATGATATCGTCTTCTTCATTGTACAAAACTGCACCGGACTCCACTGCTATTTCTCATGTCCTCTTGTTTTCCAGCATTTGCTCTTCAAAGGTTGCACTCTGATTGTCACCCATATCCCCGTCGTTTTCATCTCCGACTTTCCCTATTTGAGTACTTCCAACTCCATCTCCCCCCTTCACCATCGTTCTCTGACATACCTTCGATTCGTCACTTACCTTTACAGCATCAACATCCTCAAGTTTATTGTTTGCCCAGTTCTTGTCTTCAGTTTCACTTACAGTGTTGTTATCCTCATTTGAATCATTATACCCATCAACATCCCCAAAATTTCCATCGTCATTAAGCTCCCCACTTCCACCATTTTTACCACCCACAACTCCATTGTCACCATAGCCATTTTCCGTCCGGAACCCTAAGTTGTCAGCCCCCTCAAACCCTCCAGACCTTCCATCGTCCGACTCTTCAGGAACCGCCGCCGCAACAACACTCCCAACCACCCCCGTGTCACAGCATCCACCATCCTTGACCGGCGCCCAGGCTGGCACGCCAGTCACCACTGTCCCACAATTTTCGAGCCCATGACTCCCGCGGTTCAGCCATTGATTCCCTGCGCCAGTTCGCCGTGCTCGTGCAACCTAGGACAACACAACGCCCCCTCCTTCAGTCAAGCTTACTCCTTGTGATGCACGCTGGATGGGTCGACTGCTCGTTTGGTTACAGCACTCTTCAAGGCAAGATATTCCACCCGACCCGCTTCTGCGCCCAGTTTGCCTGCCCCAGCACCCCTCTGCGTTGATCCAGATGAGCCAAGCGGGCCCAACTGCAGTGTGCAGCCCATAGTAGGATAGCTAGCTATAATGGGCCCTGTTTTATTTTCTATTAAGCTAGCGTTTATTCTTCTCCCCATTGTGGATATCTACTTTTTAATGAAACTTTTATGATTTACATTTATTGAATTTCTCATTCTTAGATTTATTTTGTGATTATCATCATTTTGGAATGTGATTATGTTTTAAAAATATTCATAAAATAAAACAGGTTACCATAGATAAGTTATGGCCACGGTTTTAAGGAGGGGTGACCATAGATAAGCTATGGCCACGGTGAAAACAGTGACTATAGATAAGGTTACGGTCACGGTTTTAAGGCGGGTGACCATAGACGCTATGGTCACGGTTTAAGGAGGGGTGACCATAGGGGCTATGGTCACGGCTAAAACTGTGACCATAGATAAGGTTATGGTCACGGTTTTTAGGAGGGGTGACCATAGAGGCTATGGTCACGGTTTTAGGTGGAGTGACCATAGAGGCTATGGTCACGGCCAAAACCGTGACCATAGATAAGGCTATGGTCACGGTTTTGAGAAGAGGTGACTATAGAGGCTATGGTCACGGAACCGTGACCATAGGTCTATGGCCACGAAAGAATAGGTCACGGCGAAAAGATCGTGACCATAGGTCAAAAACCGTGACCATAGACCTATGGTCACCCTTTTCACTAGCTTACCGTGACCATAGACCTTTTTTTTGTAGTGATAGCCCATAATTCGAACAACCAAAAGCCCATGATACCATTTCATCTTTTTTTTTGAAATCAAACAGCTCAACACAATAGAAGTGGAGCGACCAACCAAGTTACATAAACTAAAAAAAAACAAAAGGACCTACCAAATATAACAACACAAATCCGACCCCATGTCATCTCCGGCATAGCCATCAACAACTAAAGGGATCCCCACCGCTCCACTCGTTAGTACTACTCGAAGACATGTTGATGATTTCTTCAACTCCTTTGCTTGTGTGCTGAAAAATCCGTCTATTTCTTTCCAACCATAAGTTCCAGACGATCGCGCAAAAGCACCTCAACCGGTGATTACGCTCTTCCATCCTCCTCGGTTCTTCTGTCCAACTAAGAAAGTGTTCTTTCATCGATCCTGGGTAAGACCACCGTTGGCCAAAAGCTGAAATCCAAGCACTCCACACCTGCCATGCAAATATGCATCCTAGAAACAAGTGATGTACATCCTCCACCCCGTTGTTACAGAGAACACAAGTAACATCTTCATGACTGATGATTCCAAACTGGCTCAACCTGTCCTTTGTATTCACTCTTCCTATCAGAGCAAACCAGACAAACAGCTCCACTCTAGGCGGGACCAGCCCCTTCCAAATAGTCCTGGTGAAGCTGTAACTGATTACCTCCTCTGGGATCAATTCTTCCTGCATCACCTGTACAAATGAGTTAGTTGTAAAAATACCTCGCCTATCATATTTCCACACCACTATGTCCTCTCTGTTATGAATTAAGTTCACAGGTCTCAAAACCTCGTGTAATGCACTCAGTAGTTCCAACTCCCATTGGAAGAGCTCTCGCCTCCATTGGAAGTTCCAAATCCACTCAAGCCCATCCCAAAAACCACAGTCCCCTATAACGGATCCACACTGGTTTGAAACAGAGAAAAGCCTCGGGAATCGGTTCTTCAGAGATCCACCAAGCACCCATGTATCCTCCCAAAAACGTGTCTGACACCCATTCCCAACCACCATGGACAGGCCTGCAACCATCTTATCCCTTAAATGTTGGTTCAGGATGTGTAACTGGCAAATATCCTTCCATGGTCCTCCTCTAGTAGGCGGTTCTTGAGTCCACAGAGGCTCATTGGGGTTTAGATTATGACAAGAAGCTACGACTTTTTTCCACAAGGGGCAATCTTCCTTTGCAAATCGCCACCACCACTTGAACAACAGCGCTGTGTTGCGAACCATAGCGTTCCCTACTCCCAGTCCACCTAGTTTCTTCGGCGCCTGCACCACTTCCCACCTTATTAATGCCATACCAGTCCTACCCTCTTCTGAGCTCCACAGGAATCTTCTCTGTAGTGAAATCAATTTCTCAGCCACCGCTTTCAGCATCTTGAACAAGCTCAAATAGTATATTGGCAGACTGTTCAACACAGATTTGATAAGTACCAACTTCCCAGATTTGTTCAGCACCTTGGCCTTCCACAAGCTGAGTTTTTCCTCCACCTTGTCTATGATAGGCTTCCATGTCTTCACCAACCTCGGATTAGCTCCTAGAGATATTCTAAGGTATTTAACTGGAAGGACATCCCCCTTACAACCCAGCAGGTTACACATACGCTCGACCCATTGCTCCTCACAATTAATTGGAATCAGGCTGGACTTATCAAAATTGATACTCAGGCCTGACATCAACTCGAAGAATCGCATAAGCCTCTTGTAATTCCTTATAGTCTCCTCCTTTGGTGGGCAGAAGAGGATAGTGTCATCAGCAAACTGAAGGTGTGACAAAGGTATACTGTCTCTACCAACCAGCAGCGGTGATATACGACCATTCCTCACTGCCTCGCCTATCATTCGATGCAGCACATCCACCACTAATACAAACAAAAATGGAGACAGTGGGTCACCTTGTCTCAAACCTCTTTCCATGTTGAAAGGCTTAGATGGCGAGCCATTTATCAGCACCGACATAGACGCAGTGGCTACACACTCCATCACCCATGCTCTCCATTTATGCCCAAATCCCATTTTCTGCAGCACAGTGTTCACAAAGCTCCACTTAACCCTGTCATAAGCCTTTTGGAAGTCAAGCTTAATTAGTGCAGCCTCCTTTTTCCTCAGTTTGAGCCAACTAACTGTTTCACACGCAATAAGCGCCCCGTCATGAATTTTCCTTCCCTGTACAAACGCACTCTGGGTCTCTCCTACTAATGCTGGCATCACTGATCTCATCCTCCTAACTAGCACCTTCGAAATAACCTTATACATACACCCCACCATACTGATAGGTCGCAAATCTTTAATCTCCTTTGCACCCATGAACTTAGGTGCTAGCGCCACCCAAGTGATATTGGCATCCGCCGGTAACCTGGCCATCTGGAAAAACCCCATCACTGCCGCCGTGAATTCAGAGCCAATCTCATCCCAGCATCTCTTGATGAAGTTCATGTTGTATCCGTCACACCCTGGCGCCTTGGAGGACTCACAGTCCCACAGGCCTCTCTGATCTCTTCGCCCGACGGTATCACTTCTAGAGCCATAGCATCCTCCTCACCTATTTGAACCACCAGACCATCTCTGAACCCCATAGTAGGAGAGTCTTCCTGATGATATAGATCCTTATAAAACTGTCTGATAGCAACCTTTATTCTAGCCTGATTCCGAACCAGCCTGCCGTTGATAACCAGACTATCAATCCTATTGTTCCGCCTTCTTGCTGAAGCTATATTGTGGAAGTATCTTGTATTCCTGTCCATTTCATTCATGTGCCGAGATCGCGACATCTGCTTCCAGTGTACTTCTTTTCTCACATACCATCGCTCACAGCACTTAACCAGCGCCTTTCTCCTAGCCTCCAGTGTTCCGTCATATACTCCATTGCTGACCATATCATCAATCTTCTTGATCTCTTCCTCAAACTTTGTAATCTTCTTATCCATGTCACCAAAATTTGCCTTATGCCAGCTTCTCAGTGGTTCTGTCAGCGCCTTCAATTTATCTGTGAACTGTAGCTCTCCTAACCCTCTCCACTCCTCCTTCACCATCCTGAGAAAGCCTTCATGTGTAAACCATGAATCAAGACTCCGGAACGGCCTGGGTCCTCCTCTCAGCTTCCTACCCTCCACTATTAGCGGGCAATGATCTGACAGACCCCTTGGTCCACCTCGCAAATGTGCATCTGGAAACTCTTCTAACCACTCCAAGCTAACCAGGACTCTATCTATACGACTGCAAGAATGCCCGCGAAACCATGTAAACTTCCGATCAGTGAGCGGCAAATCCACTAAGTTCATGTCCTGAATCCAAGACTTAAAATATTCCGCAGACCTTGTCAACCCGGTGTTGCCTCTCCGTTCCTCTATATGTACTATTTCATTAAAGTCTCCCATAAAACAGCACGGAACCTGACATAACCCCGCTATATAGCTCAGCTCTTCCCATACCTGAACCTTCTCATCTCTATCATGTGCACCGTAGACCAAGACAAACGCACAGTTGAAACTAGTTTTTAATATCACTCCTTCAACACACAACCACCTCTCTCCCTTATAACAGTTATTCAATTTGAACATCTCCTCATCCCAAATTAGCAATAGTCCACCAACCACCCCTTCAGAACCTACATATTCCCAACCTGGACTACCTTGTCCCCATATTCTTGCAACGTCAAATTTCGTCACTATCTGCCTTTTAGTTTCAATCAACCCTAGCATTTGTAACCTATGTTTATTTCTTAGGTCCTTTACCATCCTCAACTTTCCATCTCTCCTCAACCCCCGAACATTCCATGAACTGAAAATCATTTTAAAATTGTTTTACACACCTGTTTTGCATGTTTGGGTCTGCACCGTCTCATTTTCGCTTTCTGCTTTGCCACCTTTCTTTTACGAGCTATTTCTTCGTTCTGCACTTGTAGAATGGCCATGATGTCGTCTTCTTCATCATATAATATCGCTCCTGATTCGCGTGCCAGCTCCTAGGTCTTTTTATTTTCTACTAACTGCTCCTCCACATCAGTGTGTTGGTTGTCACTTTCTTCCGCATCAGTCCCCTTCCCCTCTTGGCCCGGTTCAGTTTCTGCAAAGGCTTCCTCAATCTGCCTGCCGAGCACCCTACCGGTTCGCGCACAGCACTTATGTGGCTTTTGTTCACTCCCGGTTTCACACCCTGGCCTGGCGCTATGTCTCCCGTGCCTCCCCTCAGTGCAATCAGCCAGCGTCGCACCTCCCTGCCTGCAGCTCTCTCGAATTTTGTCGCATTGGTCTCCCTTTGCTGTCGGAAAATCTGGGATGCCACACCGACACCGGTCAACCACCGCCGACGAGCCATCTTCCCCACCACCAACTCCACTTCCCGCGTCATCGTCAGCGTCAGTCCCAGGGCTTTGGAGTCGGACCGGTCCACCACGTAGTATCTGCCCCCCTGGTTCCCGCCGAGACGCCCCCTTCCGCGACCGTCCTCGTTGGTCGTCACCTGCCTTCGATCGACCGGTGGGTCTCCATGGGCGCCGCAGCCTTCTCCCGTGCAGATCAGATCTGGAGGAATGCGACCCACATCCCCCAAAGGAGACCGACCCGCACCAGATTCCCTGGACCACTGACCCGCAGCTGCTTTCTCGTGGGCTTGGAGTCCTGGGCCCAACTTTTCCTGCCTGCCCCCATGTTGTGTTAGGGCCCAAGTTTTTTCCACAAGTGAATTTTTTGGTGTTACATTTGTGGGCTCCCTTTCCAGCCCAATTAGGTCATCAGTCATTGTTTTTTCAGAATCCTCATCATATAGCATAACGACTCCACCCCCAAATCTTGCATACCATAATTATCCTTAGTTAATGCCAGATACGTTCCGATTTCCCCGAGATTATGCTGCACATAGTCATTATTCCATTCATTCAAAATTGTATCTGTAATTACAATTCTGCCCTTGTCTTCTTCCTCATTCCGTGGTACCATCAACAACCGATCTTCATCCCGTATCTCTTCATGCAATGACCCTACATCAGAATTCTGCATGATATCTACGTCGACACTCCTGCTTTTGCTATCAGAATTCCTTTGCATACTTGTGTTTTCATCCTCAGATTTTTCGGTACACATTAAATCACACGCCTCATGTCCAGCCTCCTTCACCAGGACGTCGAAGCCTCCCGTACCCACTATGACGTGGACCCTTTCTTGGATGGCATCCATTACGCTCGTGTCAACCTGAACACGACCCACAGTGAAAGAGCTACATATTTCCGTTTCTTTGGCACATCTAACGACTTTTCCCCATTGGCCTCCTATCGTTCTAAAAGTGTTAACTGACCAAGCGTGCAGCGGGACCCCAAAGCATTCCAGCCACACTCTTCGAGTCTCACTATGTTCCGACTCCTCCCAGCGCCAGCGCCACACTCTATGGAATAACTGTAGGAGGCTATTCATGTTAAAATTGTAAGCATCGTCAGCGTTCCGTGTACTGTCAAAAGTCAAAAGTGCTTTGTATGCGCCCATCTCCCGCACCTGAACAACATTAGGCACATTCTTGGCGATCATTTCCTTTAAAGAGGCAAAGTTAATGGCTTTGGTCGTGCCTTCGATAATGCTCCTCTGCAACCATTCCAGATTCTCCGTTGCCACTGCTACTTTCACTTCCTTTGTCCGACCCTTTTCATACGGATCTTTGTCACTTTTCTGTTCCCGCGCCTCATTTTCAGGAGCCTCAGGATCAGTCTCAGTAACTTTCCTACGCGGCTGCCATGTAACGTTTTGTCGTTTGTCTCCCTCCACGCGTCCATTACTTATTGTTACTGTTCCCGACATTCTTCGGTATTTTGCCTGCTCCACAAACAAAACCTTCCCTCTCAGTCTCTGATGATTCATTTCCGCAACAGCCTTCAAAGCCCCTCCTTTCGTTGTGTATCGCACGAACGCAATCATATATACTTTTCCACCTTTTTGTTTTCGTGATAAATATATATCATTGATTCGTCCCGTCCAGTTGAACAATTGGAATAATTCCCTCTTGGATATGTCCTGCGGCAGATTACTCACGAAGATGGAGAATGATTCATTCTCCAGCCGCCGATACTCTTCTCGATTCCAAACCCTTGGATCCTTGTCACGTTCCATATGCCTACCCCTCCCTGTGTTTCCCACCCCCCTCTCTCTCCTCTCTCTCATCTCGATTCACTTTTTGTGGTTTATGTATGGTTCATTATTTGTTCATCAATCCTGCAACAACCCAAAATCGAAGAACTCACACTACCGTTTCATCTGAATCCTCTTTAGGCCTCGTACCGGTTTGCCCCACAAAATCAGCACTCTCTGTATTCACATCATTATGTGATTTGTAGGTTACCAAATTTAAATGATTCTGCTTTAAATTTGCATTAACCTATTCATTCAAAATACTTTTTGAAATTACAATTCACAAACAAGATTAACATCATTTTTATCGTGTGGTAGGACCCTAGGAGCATCTTCATATACAATAATAATAATATATGACTAAAAAATAACATATTAATTGTGCAAATTTTCTACGATTTTTGTTGCGGATTTATATTTGTAACATATAAGTTCGTGAATAATTATTGATGTTATTTTTAAAATTTGCAGGTAATTTATCTTTGAATTTTGTCACAAAAACCTAAAAAATTTACAATTAATTTCATGAAAAATCAGACAATTATGTGAAAATTTGTTGCAAATTAAGCGAACGAAATTTTTACATATCCCAAATATGCAACATAATTCATAAGTGCACGTGACAACAAATTCTACGAGTAATACACTTGTAATAAAATTTGCAACTAATTTTCTCAGCAAATTTCATAAGTAACATAATTTGTAACAAAGATTACAGATAATTTTTGTAGTAATTTTATAGATAATTAATTTATAGCAAAATTCGCAGCTAATTTTTAGCAAATTTTGCAAATAACAAAATTTGCAATAAAAATTGCAGTTAATTTTTGCAGTGTATTTGACAAATAATTAATACGTTATAAAATTCGCAGCTAATCTTAATACAAATCATTTTTGCAGTAAATTTCGCATATAATTAATCCGTTGTCAAATTTGCAGATAATATTAGTAATAAATATTTCAAATAAAATTATCCATAGATATTTTTCAAATGGATTTTATTTGTTAGAAGCGTGAACTTTTACGATATTAACCATGAGAAAGAAACAGGATGATGAATAATTAATTATTGACAATATTCAAAAATTATGTGAAAAGCGGTTTAAAAGAGTTCACAAAAAGTGGAGATTTTTAATTTAAACAGAATCATATAGTGCAAGTGACATATCCTAACGACCAAAGAAGAGAGAGAAAACACAAAAAGAAAGACTTGGCCCCTATTGGTTGCTATATATTGTTACTTTTCTTTATTAGCAAATTAGCGTTCTGACTTCTGATTAAGCAAAGATGTAGAAAGTTATTAATTAAATAATTAAACCAAGAGTAACGCTAAAAAAATGTCTTTCTTTTTCAGCTAAAGTCAGCTAAATTTTTTAAAATTATTTTGTTTATATTAAATTTTAAATTTTAAATCATAAATTTTTAATTCTAATTTTAAATTATAAATTTAAATTCTCAAATCAATTAATATTGACTAATTAAAAATTAATTTTTTATATTTTTTTTAACAAATTACTGATATAGTACACATATAAATTAAATATAAAGGTTCACTACCTATTTGTGACTAGTAAGAGAATAAAATATCATGTCAATGAGTAATAACTCAAATGGCATAGTCTCTCCATACTCAATTAAGAGGTTGTGGGTTCGAGTCTCCTATCTTTGGTAAAAAAAAAAAAGAAAATAAAATATCATAAATTTGAGTTGATTTAGGGCCAATTTGAAAAGCTACAAAAGCAACATTTTTTAGCTTTTGATTTATGAGAAGTAGTAGTATTAATGTCGGATACAATTTTTAAAACCAAATTGCGCTTTTTAAAAAGCTATTTAAGAGTTTATAGAGAAGTTAAAAAAAAATGACTTCTCTCCTAATACTACTATTTTTTATCATATTTTTATAAAATAAGCATTTTTAGAACTAGAAATCCAAATACAAAATAATTTATTTATAAGCTACTTTTAATATAGTTATTTATTGTTTAAACTATTTTTTCAAAAGGAACTTAATTAAGTTGTTTACTCAAATTGGACCTTAGTAATAAGCTATTTTTCCAATTGGTGCATGTAACAATCTATTGACCAACGATAAATCATTAAATGAAATCTAGATTTCCATCAGATTAATTCTTATTTTGTCAGAAATAAAATACGAAAATAATCAAAAAAATAAGAGGATAAATAATATATTAATTAAATTCACCAAGTGATCTATATAGAAATTTTATCCCCATTATTGTAATTCATTGTAACTAAATAGAAAGGTGTACGCGACTTGTGACTTGTAAGAATATAAAACATACGTAATTAAATCCACCAAGTGATCTATATATATAAATGTTATCCCTTGTCCTTGTCTCATAAATTTGTTCATGTTTGAGAGTGAGAAGATGACAGGACCAGAAAGGCCTCAATTTGTGCTGTTTGGTTCTTCCATTGTTCAATACAGTTATTATGAAGGCTGGGGTGCTATTCTTTCTCACTTGTATGCTCGTCAGGTACTTCCTCTTCCATTGGTTATGTTTTTTTTTTTTCTTTTTTGAGAATTAACGGATGATTATTGGTCTGATTAGTGTCATTATATTCATTATTATGCAATCTATATAATCACGTGAAGGGGCAAATGAAATCTTAAATATATATAGTGAGAAAAAAAGATAAATAGATCTCTCATTTTTTAATCTAAAGATACATAAGTTTTTAACTAATTAAAAAGATAAAAACGTTTTTTACATTTTAAAATATAAAACATTTAAATTTCTTCGTCTAAAACATATAAAGATAAATAGATTTTTTGTAGAAGAACTTATATCTCTGGTGCTTTAGAAGATAATAGATATTTTTATGTTTTTAATTTGTTAAAAATTTATTTATTTTTGATATAAAAGATAAGAGATTTATTTGTCATTTTTTCATATATATATATATATATATATATATATATATATATATTTTGTATAAAGATACATGTTTAGTATTAATAAAAAAAGTTGATTATATGGCTATCTATAAGAAGTTTGGTTACTCGGTTTTAATAAATTTAATTATTTTATTAAAAAATATGTAAAATAATATGTATAAATATATCATAACTAATACTTTGTCTTTAGAGATATTTTACAAAAATTATACTTTCTAATATAGAACGATAAAAGTTTCTATAGATATGAAAGTTTTGGTCCCTTAAAACATCTCTTCTCTAATTGGTTTTACAACTTAATTAGAGAATTATTGATCTGTATATATATATATATATAATGATCTGTTAGTAAATTAATCATTTATATAAAATGTATGTTGAATACATATAATAAGATTAAAAAAAATGAGATTCGAAAGTTCATACTGCTAACAAAAATAATTTTAAAAAATATGAATAATAAAAAAGTATATAAAAGATTTTAAAATATGATAAAAAAAAATTATAATATTTTTTATAAGTGAAAAATGATTTTTAGATTTAGCAAACAACTTTTGTATTTGTTTTAAACTTTTGTAGAAAGATTCGAATAACTATTTATAAAGACCATACAAAAAATCGGAACAAAATTTTATTTTTATATTTTTTTAAAAAAAATTCATTAACAAAACAAGATTCTCTTGATAAACTAATCAAATTTTAAAGATGAATTGAAAATGTATCATTTTTCTAATAATATTTATAAATAATCATATCAAAATCTAATCTCTACATTTTTTTTAAAAAATACATATCTAATAGTTGGTTAATCTTTTCATGTTTTAAAATATTTGAGTACTTATTTGTAATTCATATCTTTTGATATTATTTTATCACGGTATTATTTTCGGTAGTCTTTTTTCATAAAAAATGAAAAAATAATTTTGGTCGTTTGACATATCTAGACATGCTTGTTAGTTATCATTTGGAAAAATAATTGTGAAACGACAATAAGATAGATTACTATAATTTGTATCCTTGTGTTACCTTTTCAGTATTATCATTCTTTGAAAATATACATATTAAAATACATGAACATTTATGTGCTTGTTAGGGGTACACGTATAATGCATGAAATGAGTTTAACATAAAAATCTTTCTTTACATAACATAGGCAGACATAGTTTTGAGAGGATACGCTGGTTGGAATTCAAGGCGTGCTCTTCAGGTTCTGGATCAAGTTTTTCCCAAGGTATTTAGCCTTAGCATGGTGATATAGATATTATTATTATTATTATTATTATTATTATTATTATTATTATTATTATTATTATTATTTATTTTTTTTTTTTACCATTTAGTTTCACACATTTGTGATTTAACATTTCTCTAAAAAACTTTTACACTTTTGCTTGGTACATAATGTTGAAGGATCAGAATGCCACTAAGCAACCATCATTGGTTATTGTGTATTTTGGTGGCAATGACTCTGTTATTCCAAATAAATATGGCCTTGGTCCTCATGTGCCTCTTCAAGAATACATAGAAAATATGAGGAAGATTGCTCTCCATATACAGGTAATAAATCTTTCTTGGTTCTAATCATAATAAATAAATGATCTAGTTGGGGTGTTTTGTTAGATGCATGTAATCTCTGTTCTTTGTATTTCGAATTGATGTAACAAAACTAATCGATTTAATTGTGATCTGTTCTTTTTGCGCTATGGAGTTTATTGACTTAAATCATGTGATTATTTCAGTGCCTTTCAAAGACGACCCGCATCATATTTCTTAGTACTCCTCCCATCAATGAGGAACAAATCGTTAATAATAGGTCTGTCTTCCATAATCAATTTAAACCTTTTCGTAATTACACATTTATCTACTTATATATTGGCCAGTTTGAAAAAACAACTTAATTAAGCTATTTTAAAAAAAATAACTTAAGCAATGATTATATTAAAAGTAACTTATAAATAAGTTATTTTATATTTGAGCTTTTAGTTTTAAAGTATTTATTTTATAAAAATGTGATAAAAAATAGTAGTATTATGAGAAAAGTCATTTTTTTTAACTTCTCTATAAGTTCCTAAATAGCTTCTTAGAAAGTTGTAATTTGATTTTGAAAATTGCACCAGACATTAATACTACTATTTTTCATAAGTCAAAAACTAAAAAAAATTACTTTTAAAACTTTTCAAAAAGACCTTATATACAAGTGTATGAGAAAGATTGGTGTACAATTTTTTTCTCTCTAAAATATTTTTATTATATATAATTTATAAAAAAATATTTTTTAATTATTTTCAACACTTTATTTAAGGCACTTTAATTAAGTTATAAAAAACTTGCTATCTCAAAAATAAAATTTAAAAGTAAATAATTATTTCTAACTATAAAAGTTATGCGCATGACAAATTTAATACTCATAAAAAATGTATTTCACTTGATAAAAAAATCCAAATCTTAACAAATAATTTAAATTACCAAATTAACCCTCTTGACCTAACATAACTTAATTTAAATTTCCAAACTTTAACCCACCCTTTGTTCTCTTTGAATCCACCACCGCAACACCCATACCTTAGATGTCACATACGCATTGTGTGCTCAAAATGACTAGGGATGACAACGAGTTTTTATGGGAACAGAGACATACCCCCGTCCTCTGTCTCCGCTATCCAAAATCCATCTCCGTCTCCGCCGCATTCTCACGACGGATAACGGGGACCCCGTATTTGCCGAAAATCGGGGTCTCCGCAGATATCCACAGATTTTTAAAAACAAATTTAAAAACATTAAAAAAATTAAAAAATTAAAAAATAAAAGATAATTAACATTTAACATAGTCTAAACCCTAAACTCAGTATTATAATCCAATTTTTCATTTTTCCAGTAAAAAATCAAACTCCAAACCTTAAATCCAATTTCACAGCAATAAAATTTCCCAAATTCTAAATACAAATTTATCAATTAATAGAATTCAAACTCTAATCTTAAATCCAATTTATCTCTAAATCCAAATTTATCAATTAACATAATTCAAACCTAATCATAAATCTAATTTCACATTAATAGAATTCAAACCATACCAATTTCATTAATTAAAAATCAAAATATATATTAAAACGGTAGAGCAGAGGCAGACTAGAGGCAGAGGCGGAGGCGGCGAAGCTTTGAGCAAAAAGTAGTGAGCGATGGCTCTTCTCTGACGGCGATGAAGGACGGCTCTTCTTTGGACGACGACGAAGGCGGATCTCCTATGAACGGCGCCAACGAAGACAACTCTCTTCTGGACGGTGACGAAAACTGCGACGGTTCTCCTCAGGCACGCGGCGTGAAGACGGCTCTCCTGTCCTCTGGACAGCGACAAAGTCGTGATAGTTCTCTTCTCCTCAGACGCGCGGCGTGAAGACGGCTCTCCTTTCCTTTGGACGCAGAGGCATGGATGGTGATGACATATCTGAAGAAGCTCGTGATGGCAGAGGCATGGCTGGAGCAGCTTCATCTTTGTGGAGTAGAGGCGACAATGTGGGTGCAGCGGCGACACGGGTGCAGGCGACACCAACGCTGTGAGAAGCAAGCACAGAGCGACACCGGAAACTTAATAAGAGGAAGAAGGTGAGCGGCAGCAAGGGAGGAAGACAGAGGAAGAAAGACGGAGAGGGTGAGACCTGAGAGAGTGAGAGACTAAGAGTGATATGATGAGAGAGTGAGGGAGTGAGGCAAAGGCGTGAATTAGGTTTTTGTTTCCATCATAATACATATATATAAGGATATTTATCTAATTTCATCTATACGGGTATTATACGGATATGATGGGTGGATACCTCTCTCCCTGCCCCCGCCCCGTTTATTAAACGGATACCCGTCTCCCGTCTCCGCAGAGAGAAAATGACCTCCAAACCTGTTTTTCAACGGGTAAATCCCTGCGGATACCTATTCCACTAGAGAAAATTGCCATCCCTAAAAATGACACAAACGTCTGCACCTCTCTTCTATTTTTTTTTTTTTTGAAATACGACTCTATAAAGACATAGAACTAACACCTACTAACTTCTTTGCATTTTATTTTCCTAATTTCTCTCCTCGTTAGAAGGGAACAAACCAAAAAAAAGTATTAGATGTGTGTTGTTGGAATTAACAAGAAAATAAATTTTTTTCAATTTCTTTCCTCTTTATAAGGGAAACGAACACAAAAAAAAGAAAAAAATGGATATATATTGTTAGAACAGTCATACTACACATCTATATAATTTTGTATCCAAGTTGGCCCAACACTAAAAAAATTCAATACCATTAAATAAAACGTGAAATATACATGCCTAACACATACGAAATCACTCTTGCCCAACGCTTCTTCTTCTCACGCTCGTTTACGCACGGAGCGTCTTTTTCTTCTTCACCTTCTTCTTCGCATTCCTCCTCCTCCTCATTCTCCTCCTTCTTTTTCGCGTTTCTTCTTTTTCACATGTTTTCTCCTTATCATCATTCTTTTGTTGTTATTGCTGCTATATTTTTTTTGTATTTTCCTTCTTCTCTCTCTAGTGAAGAAGCAGTAGAAAGTGAGGAGAAAGAGTTTTGAATTGTGTAGAAAAGAAATGAACCGAACATGTTATTATGGTGAAACAATTGTATAGTACTAAATGAATGGAACATTATCCATTATATAAATTCAAATTCGAACATCTTTCTGCATAATGAACCGAACATGTACTCATGGTGAAACAATTGTATAGTATTGAGTGAACGAAACACACCATTATATAAAATCAAATTCGAACAGCTTTCTACATAATAAACCAAAACACGTACTCATGGTGAAATAATTGTATAGTAATGAGTGAACGAAACATAATCCATTATACAAAATCAAATTCGAACAGCTTTCTGCATAATGAACCGAACGCGTACTCATGGTGAAACAATTGTATAGTATTGAGCGAACGAAACGTAATTCATTATATAAAATCAAATTCAAACAGCTCTGCCTACAATTTACGATTATCAATTCAATTCAATTCAATTCAATTCAATACACCTCCGTCCATTCAATTCATATTAGCAATTGCATTCCATTCAATTCGATTCAAAATTGAATAATCTAAACTTCGTCAGTTTGATTCGTTTCAGAAGAATAATCCAAATCGCTCTCATTCAACTGATTTGAAGTTGAGTCATTCATTGTTTCGATTAAGAAGTGCAGATCGAAGAAGAAAACGAAGAAAAATAGGAAGAAGATAAATGCAACATAACTAGATCGAAAGAAGAAAACGAGAAGATGAACGCAACCAGAGAAGAACGACGAAGGCAATGCAGATTAATAAGGAAGAACGCGAGCAGATAAGAAGAAGAAGGTTTACATTGCAGCAGAATATTTACGTTGAGCAAAGCTTTAGGTTACAGTACATTGTATGTAGCGCGTGTATGACATACGAATGAGGGAGAAGGGAAGCGCGTCTGACCAATATTACTTGGATAACCTGGATGCATTTTTTACATGAATGTAGAGTATTATTGTTGTTCGAATTAATAAGAAAATATATTCTTACACTTTAAAGGCCAAAGCACCTTTTATATACAATGAAAAATGAAAAATTAAAGTTATTAGAATAAAGACTGCTAACATGATGATCGGTTGAAAAAAATGAAAATGGGTTGAAACAAGCATTGAAGTTGCTGAAAAATAAGCAAGACAAAATACATACTGGAAGTGTGTGTTGCGATGGTGATACCCTTATGGAATTCAGCAAAAAAAATAAAAAATAAAAAATTAAGGGTTGAAGTTTGGGGAGGGTAAAGGAGGCCAGTGTGGTAGGGAAAGAAAAGAGGTTATGGGATAAGCTATGATGGTAAAAGATTAGAAATTGGGAGAAGGATACCATTATAACTAGAATTTGAATTAAGTTAGACTAAGAGGGTAATTTGAGAATTTTAAATAGTTGTTTTAAGGTTTGATTAATTTTGTCAATTAGAGTCTGTTTTAATTTTTTTTAGATAGATTTACTAGCAACTAAGTCTTTCATGATTATTTACTTTAAATTTAACAAGTAAAAGAATGAATTAACAGATATGAAAGTACCAGTCAATATACTAGTTTCTTATAACGACAAATAGAGGGATTATATATCAGTGATGGTCTATATTTTTATCTAAGAAAATTTTTAAATGCCATTAATAGTTGTGGCTGTTGAATTATTTATTTGTGAGTAAGTCTCTGAAAAATTTTTTCTGCAAAAAAAAGTAATAAACTTATAGATTTTTGAGTAAAAAAAGAGGAAAATAGAAAATTCAATTACAACATTAGACTTATAAATTCCTGATTAAATCAAATGAAAGACTAACATAGGGATGAAACATGTTTAATGTTGCAATTTTTTGAGAACTATAATCTAACATTACTATTCTTGAAGAATTTATTTGATACTTTTTTATCTTTAGGAAATTTATAAGTTCATTTTAAAATTCTTATTGTCCTATTATTTTTCTTGTTTCTTTGTCTCTTCCAACTTGAAAATTAGTTCAATGAGATTATATTAAAATCAGTCTTTCATTTTTTCTCTAAACCAGTTAAACTCCCAAACAAAGCTAAGTGACATGTTGTTGTTGTTATATTTGATTTTCGACCTCAAAATCTCAAATACTAATGAATGAAGTCTATGGCTTTAAACCAGAGATCCACAGGGAAATCTGATAAGAACAAATGAAGCTTGTCGAGTATATTCTGAAGCATTGTTGTCACTGTCCCGCAAAATGAACATCAAGGCCATTGATCTCTGGTCTGCAATCCAAACAAGAAAAGATTGGCAAGAGATTTCTTTCATGTAAGTATAATCATTATTATTTCAATTCCATCAATATTATAGTGTTCTATTGGTAACGGTAGTTACTAATTATTATTTCACAGTGATGGAATTCATCTAACATCCGAGGCAAGCATGACAGTGGTAAAGGAGATATTGAAAGTGCTAAAAGAAGCAGAGTGGGAGCCAAGTTTATACTGGAAGTCAATGCCAATTGAGTTTGGAGAAGATTCACCATATGATCCAGTTGCACCTGATGGAAAGTCAACTATAAATATATCTGGATTTGCCTTTCCTAATCCTGCTATGTGGGAGTTGGATTAAGCTTATTTGTAATTGTAGACTGTCTATTGATGATGTATGTGATGATGTGCCTCAATCTCATTGAATTTTTTAATCCCAAAAATAATAATAATTGGCCATTATTGAAAGGTCACTTATATAAATATATTTGAATTACTCTTTGAAGATATGGTTTGAGATGGACTTATTTATTCTGATACGTGAATACGTGATCCCCGTTATAATAGAAAAGCTTTTGTATTTGTTATCACTGTGTAGACCTTGTGGGAGGAACACATAAGAAATTGATTTTAACATCGCATAACCAGATATATAAAATAAAAAAACAAAGTTGAGGACTAATAATAATTTTAATTTATATTGGCTAGTATTTTTTGTCAATAATTTAATATTTTTAGTCTAATTGTCCAATATTATATTTTTAACTAATATTTTTCAATATTATTAACTAATTTGATAAAAATAAATAAATAAATTTTGCTGTTTTAGTTGAAGTGCTCAAATAAAATTGAAAAAAATTCAGATATTCTAAGAATATGGGTATTCTAATAATTTTAGTTATTAATCTTGATTATAAAAAAATATATGTAATATATAAATTAAAATCAATTACTAAAATAACTAGAATATCAGTATTTTTGGTATATTTATTTTTTTTTTAATAAAATTTTGCATAAACATGTATAGTGGAGACCTACTTGGTCGGAAGAAAAGTGGAGGGTGTGGATGCTGACGTGGATGGTCTTGTAACGATAGTCGCATGATGGCTGTGTGAGATAAGGAGTTGTGCCACTTGAACGAGGGATTTGGTGACCGATGACCACTGGCCAAGTGACACATAGGGAAGCATATTGGTCCAGATGCCTTTTGGTAGTGGTGTCGACATCTTCTCCAATGGGGCGAAGCTGTCTAAGGTTATCGAGTAAGAATGGGGAGTGGTATCTGCAAGGGACTCTGATACTTAAGTTAGCAAGAATTTTAAGCATGTTTAAGTATATTGGAATCGAGAAATACTTGAGTTTGATGAGGTATTTATACAATAAGAAAGATAGAATTGTTATCTTTTAGTAACTTATCCACCTATAATGGTGGGTAGTTACATCTCTTTTTATTTAGGGGTTGTTAAGATCTCATATTTGAATTGTTGGGTAGATTTGTAGGTGCAGTTAAGATTTTGAATGTAGGTCGGATGTACGACCAATAGATCCATTCTCTGTGTAGGTCGGATTGACGAAGAAAAAATTTTTAGACCTTTTTTTATGTGTTGTGCTTGTTTATTTTGGACCTGGTTTTATTATTGGACTAGTGTATGAACACATGTATATTTTTATTGGATATGATATTTCTATTTGCTATATGAAGGAAAAGAAAATGTTAAGAAAGAAAGACGATGAAAAAATATTTTTTGTGTTTTTTGGATGAGGAGAGAAAACAAAGTGAAAAGAAAAAAAATGTTGGATCCATAAAAAAATTTTCTTCTAAAAGATGAGATGAAAACTAAGAGAATATGTGCAAATATTAATAAAATTACGAATTTAACTTTTTGGTTAATAGAGAAAACAAAATACCTAAATTCACTCTCCACTTGAACAAATTCATTGAAGGATTAAGCATTTGAAGTGAATAAGAAAGAGTTGTAATTACAAACCAGTAACATTTTGATTTGATGTATGCGAATTGTATTTGGATCTAATAATTTGAACTTGTAAGAGAGGGCTACAGAGTTACTACCTAACTCCTAAGTTCTACCTAACTAATGCTTTTTTCAGAAGGTACTTAACTTGATTTATTAGTGAATTATAATTTGAGCAAAAATAAGATAGCAATGATGTCTTACCTAAAAAACACATCGGTGCTTTTAATTTACGAATAAAAATAAAACGCTCTAAGGATCAATTTCAGATCGGTGTCAGAAAAGAAGAGAATAGCAAGCAAGGAAGAAGGCGTAGTTTCTTTTGTTTTGATGTTGGAGGAGATTTGTCCAAAAACATGCTTTTGCGATATTTCTATGCACAATTAACTTCAAATGGGAACTAAGAGTGTTCATGGATCAGATCTGATAAGCATATCTACGATGTTTATCCAAATCTGTTCCAAATATTGCGGATATTGATCCAATCCGCAATGTTATCGGATCGGATCGGATCAGATTCGCACACTAATAGGATTAGATTGTGGATTTTAGGTAGGTATCCACATATCCAATCTACATATCCGCGGATCCGGAGAAATAAATAAATATTCTTTTTATGCTTTATTTCAACTAATAATTATCATATATGTTGTATTATTTTATTTTTATTGTTTAAGAAAAGTATGTTTAATAATATTTTAAGAGTAAACATGTTTAAAAGAGTAGGAAAAAAAAAGATTTTATTGATATTTTTTAATAAAAATAAACTTTTTAAAATATTTTTATGTTTTGTGGATATATCCAATATCCGATCCGATTTGCATATGATCGGTTCGGATCGGATCTAAGCTTAAAAACTGCGGATATTAGATTTTCGTTATGACGTGATTCTATTACAGAAGTCAATAATATATCAAAGGTTTTTGCTTTAGTATGATGATAAATTTATACGTACCAATATGTTAAAAATGTGGACAAATAACAAAATGACACGTGGACTATGGTTTTCATGTCAACATCTATTTTTTTTAGTAAAAATATATATTATATCAATATTTTTACTAAAACATCCTTATAATTTAATAAAAATATTTTTTTTCAATTTTATAAAAAGACTTAAATATTTGTTTTATGTTAGACAAAAACTACTTTTTAAAATTAATCAAATTTTAAAATTTAACTAATTTTAATCTTATAATTTCAAACTTTAAATAATTTAAAAAATAAAACAAAAATACATTTAAATATTCATCTACACTAAAGGAGATTGCTTTAATCTTATTGATGCTTCTCTATGAATTCTAATCTTGGGTCAATCTAAGGTACAGATTCAAATTGATACAGATTTACAGATTTTATGTCTAAATGAGTATGAGATTAACACGTTGCTCTTTTGTTGCAGGACTTGTCTCCTGCTTGATGTTAGGGGTGGTTGAGCTGTAGCCAAGGTTTTTTTGTTGGAGTATCTGTTGGTGGACTTTTTGAGGTGGACTTTGCCAACAACAAAAATTGGGTATCCAAAGAAGATGGATTTTTTTTCTTTGTGAATGGGAGGGAAAAAAAAAAAAGAGAAACGCATGCCCTGATGCATTCATGGAGGGCGAAGCATTGAGAAAGATGTTATCGCTAAAAACGAAGCTCTAGGTTCCAGGGACAGGGATACAGCCGCTGAAGGTGTTGCCGTGGTGGAGGTTCAAGCCTAGAAACCGGCTACAATCGTAGTTGCGGGTTCGTCTCGTATCCCGCATTGACTACGTCTGGCCGTAGACGCTTCCGCTGCCAGCGCGATCGGAAGTTGCTGCTGTTCGAGTTCGGTCATCATCGGAAGTATGAAATCAGTTGTTTTTGCTCTGTTGGATTATATTGTATTCATAAACTTCTCTTATTAGGCAGACACAAACGCAGTCTCTCACACTATACACTTTCTTTCACTTGTCTTTGGGGTCTGTGTCAGTCAACCACAGGGTGTATTTCCTCTGGTTCAACCCTGCAACATTAGCTATTTTATCCATTTTCTCTGGTGAGTAGTGAAGTTTTCATCATGTGCCCATCATTTATTTCATTCGGAAGTTTGAAACTTTTATGTGATTGGGGGAGAAAATGAATCATGCAGATTTGAGTGTTAATTCAATTCTCTAGGCTTATTTTATTTTCTGCCTTTTTTGAAAAATTGTTCAAGGACAAATGTAGGAGGTAATGGCTATAAGCATGTGGGGGTAAAAAAAATGGTGCCTTTGTGAAAAAGTTTGTTATGTAACTGATCATTGCCATTGGCCATTCCTGTTGGAACCATTTCTTTCTCTTGAAAGCTGCTGCTTGATAATGAAAATGTTAGGAATGTTTTAGTACTTTCGGTTAATACTAGAATTTTTTTTGGTCAAATATTGCTTCTTATATTTTAGTAAACTTGGAAAAAGGGGTGCAGGGTATTTTGCCATTTGAAGATGCTTTTTGGTTTCACGTGAGTCATGCTTCAAATATGTCATCAATGAACCTGGGTAGAGAATTTACTCATTGTTTATGATGAATAATGAAGTCAACTCTTTCAGGCCTCATATTCTTCCTTTATTTAAATTAGGAGTGTGCATGAGCCGGGTGAAATCGGGTTTGATATGACCCAGACTCGATCCGAAATATATACCGAGCCTATTTGTTAGACCCGAACCTGGTTCTAGACCCGATGAAACCTATACACTTTCGGCCCATGATTATACCGGATAAAAATCGAGTAAAAACCGGGCCGTTAACATTACATTACCTTGATACCTTCTTATAAGCTAGCATGTGAAAATATCCAAATTTCCAAGACTTCAACCATTGTTTGACATGATAAAATTTACTTAAAAAAATATAATAAGAACTAACTCTTCTCTAAAATTAAAGTATAACCATAATTAATACTAATATTGTCTAATAACACCAAATATTTAAATCAATACAAATAACACAATATTATGCATTAGTCTAAAATCTTATGCATTTTAAACATAAAACATTAACTTATAGTCTTATAATAACTAATAACAATATATTAAGGTTTACAATACTTAAATTCCACATAAGAATAGCCATCATCCATCACTAATAATACAAAATATTAATTGTGTATGATGACCTGACCACCGGGCCGAGTTCGGGTGACCCGAGACATGGTCCGGACCCGACCCGAAATAATGATCGAGTCTATTTTTGAGACCTGATGAACGGATAATTTATACGCTTTTTGGCATTGTTTTTAGGTAGTTTTTAATATGTTTTAGTCACTTTTTATTATATTTTTATTAATTTTTAAATAAAAATCACATTTCTGGACTTTATTATGAGTTTGTGTGTTTTTCTGTGATTTCAGGTATTTTCTGGATGAAATTGAGGGAGCTGAGCAAAAATCTGATTCAGGCTGAAAAAGGACTGCTGATGCTGTTGGATTATGACCTCTCTGCACTCAAAGTGAATTTTTTGGAGCTACAGAAGTCCAATTGGCACGCTCCCAATTGCGTTCGAAAGTAGACATCCAGGGCTTTTCAGCAATATATAATACTCCATACTTTGCGCGAAGATAAACGATGTAAATTGGCATCCAATGCCAGTTCCATGTTACAGTCTGGCGTCAAACGCCAGAAACAGGTTACAACCTGGTGTTTAACTCCAGAAACAGCCTAGGCACGTGAGAAGCTTAAGTCTCAGCCCCATCACACACCAAGTGGGCCCCAGAAGTGGATTTCTGCACTATCTATCATAGTTTACTCATTTTCTGTAAACCTAGGTTACTAGTTGAGTATTTAAACAACTTTTAGAGATTTATTTTGTAACTCATGACATTTTAGATCTGAACTTTGTACTCTTTGACGGCATGAGTCTCTAAACTCCATTGTTGGGGGTGAGGAGCTCTGCTGTGTCTCAATGAATTAATGCAATTACTTCTGTTTTCCATTCAAACACGCTTGTTTCTATCTAAGATGTTCATTCGCACTTCAATATGATGGATGTGATGATCCGTGACACTCATCACCATCCTCAACCTATGAACGTGTGCCTGACAACCACCTCCGTTCTACATTCGATTGAATGAGTATCTCTTGGATTCCTTAATCAGAATCTTCATGGTATAAGTTAGAATCCATTGGCAGCATTCTTGAGAATCCGAAAAGTCTACACCTTGTCTGTGGTATTCCGAGTAGGATTCAGGGATTGAATGACTGTGACGAGCTTCAAACTCATAAGGGTTGGGCATAGTGACAGACGCAAAAGGATCAATGGATCCTATTCCAGCATGAGTGAGAACCGACAGATGATTAGCCGTGCGGTGATAGCGCACTTGGACCATTTTCACTGAGAGGACGGATGGTAGCCATTGACAACGGTGATCCACCAATACACAGCTTGCCATAGGAGGAACCTTGCGTGCGTGAAGAAGAAGACAGGGGAAAAGCAGAGATTCAGAAGACAAAGCATCTCTAAAACTCCAACATATTCTCCATTACTGCATAACAAGTATCTATTTCATGCTCTCTTATTTTTCGCAATTCAAACTGATAAATATAATTGATATCCTGACTAAGAGTTACAAGATAACCATAGATTGCTTCAAGCCAACAATCTCCGTGGGATTCGACCCTTACTCACGTAAGGTATTACTTGGACGACCCAGTGCACTTGCTGGTTAGTTGTGCGAATTTGTAAGAAATAGTAATATTGACATTGACATATACAAATTCGTGCACCAAGTTTTTGGCGCCGTTGCCGGGGATTGTTCGAGTTTGGACAACTGACGGTTTATTTTGTTGCTTAGATTAGGAAAAATTTATCTTTTTAATTTAGAGTCATTAAATTTGAGTCTCTTATCTTTATTTTCCCTCTCTATTTTTTTCAAAAATTTCAAAAAGGTTTTTCAAGAAAATATTATTTTTTCTTTCTTTCATAACTCAGTTGGTTAGAGCGTTGTACTTATGTTCTTGGTAACTATTGCTTCTTTGAGTTTCGGTGTTTATTAATTACAGTAATTTTCAAATTTTTTAGTATCTTCCTTTCAAAACTTTTCAAAAATAATTTTTCTTTGATTAAATCTTGTGTCAAATTTTTAAGTTTAGTGTTCTCTTGTTATTTTTCTTTAATTTTCGAAAATTTATTTTTAGTTTTCTAAAAATTTTAAGTTTGGCGTTCTTTTTATATTCTTGAGTTCCTTGAGTTTTGTTCTTTGTGTTCTTCTTGATCTTCAAGTTGCTCTTGTGTTTTCTTTTTGTTTAATCTTAAAAATTTTAAGTTTGGTGTCTTTTAGTTGTTTTTCTCTTCAAATTTTCGAAAACTCAGGATCATAGATCTAAAAATTTTCAAGTTTGGTGTCATTTTATTGTTTTTCTCTTTCCTCATTAAATTTAAAAAAAATAATATCTTTTCTCTTTATTTTAAGTTAATTTTCGAAATTTACATAAGAGTTTCAGATTTTTATTTTAAAATTTCTATTTTATCTTATCTTAGTTTTAAAAATTTCAAAATTCAAATTTTTTTTCAAAAAAATCATATCTTTTTCAGAATTTTATCTTATCTTATTTCAAATTTCAAATTTCAACTTCCAAAAGTTCAAAATTTAAATTTCAAAATTTAAAATTCAAAATTTAATTTTCAAATTTAAAAATAAAATCTTTTCAAAATTTAAATCTTTTTCAAATCCTTATCTTATATTGTTGACTTTTTTGAAAATTCAAAATTCAATTTTCAAATTTCAACTTTCAAATTTCAATTTTCAAATTTCAATTTTCAAAATTTCAAATTTCAAATTTCAAAATTTCAAAATTTAATTTTCAGATTTAAAATTTAAATTTTAAAAATTTTTAATTTAAATTTCTTATCTTATCTTACCTAGCTTATCTTATCTTTTCTAATCTCAAATCTTAAAATCAAATCTTTTTCACATCTTTTCTTTTTTTAATTATTTTATTTTATTTTCTTACAAGTATCTTTAATTTTAAGACATCTTTTTCAAAACTTCCTAACCAATTTCTCCTTCTTCATTTTTTTTCAAAAATCCTCACCCACATCTTTTTCAAATCTTTTTAATTAATTAATTTAGTTTTCAATTTTTTTTATTTTTCTTCAAATTTTCGAAATTATAGTCAATTTTTTCATTTATTTTATTTTATTTTATTTTATTTTATTTTAATTTCGATATATATTTTATTTGCAATCCGCATCATCTCCCTTTCTCCATCATGGACCTAAATGGAAATGAACAGTCCAGAAGGACTCTGGGGTCATATGCTAACCCCACTACTGCTTCATATGGGAGTAGTATCTGTATACCCTCCATTGGAGTCAGTAGCTTTGAGTTGAATCCTCAGCTCATTATCATGGTGCAGCAAAATTGCCAGTATTCCAGTCTTCCACTGGAAGAACCTACAGAGTTTCTGGCACAGTTTTTACAGATTGCTGACATAGTACATGATAAGGAAGTAGAACAGGATGTCTACAGATTATTACTATTTCCATTTGCTGTAAAAGGCCAAGCTAAGAGGTGGTTAAATAACCAACCCAAGGCTAGCATAAGGACATGGAAACAGCTGTTAGAAAAATTCCTGAATCAATATTTCCCTCCAAAACGAATGACACAGCTAAGGCTGAACATCCAAGGCTTTAAACAAGGAGATAATGAATCTCTTTATGATGCCTGGGAGAGATACAGAGAGATGCTAAGAAAATGCCTCTCTGAAATGTTTTCAGAGTGGGTGCAGTTAGACATCTTCTATTATGGGCTTATAGAGAAAGCTCAGATGTCTTTGGACCACTCAGCTGGTAGATCTATACACATGAGAAAGACAATTGAAGAAGCTCAAGAGCTCATTGATACAGTTGCCAGAAATCAGCATCTGTACCTAAGTAGTGAGTCTTCCATGAAAGAAGAGGCTAAAACAGTAACTGCTGAACTCAGTCCTACAGAACAAGTTACTGAATTCAATCAGCAATTAGATTTTCTAACAAAACAGCTAGCCGAATTCAAGGAGATACTACAAGACACAAGAATGGCTAATATGAATATGGAAGTACAGTTGAAGCAAACAAAACAGCAGTTATCAAAATAAATAACAGAAGAGTGCCAAGCAGTTCAATTAAGAAGTGGAAAAACATTAAATACCTCACTTCAGAGCAGCAGAAAGCCAAGAAAAAAACAACTGACAGAGGATGAGCAAAATACTATCCAAAATCCCTCTGAGGACAGTAAGAGCCCAGAGAGGAATAACTCTAGCGTTCAAACTCCAGAAAAGGGTGCAAAGCTGGCGTTAAACGCCCAACCCACGCATAGTTCTGGCGTTCAAACGCCAGGAACAGGCAAGGAGCTGGCGACAAACACCCAATGGAAGCTCGGTTCTGGCGTTCAAACGCCAGAAACAGGTAGGAAGTTGGCGTCCAACGCCAATCAAGCTTCCAACCCTGGTATTCAAATGCCAGTGAGGGATCAGACACACACAAGTGCTGATAACAACCCTTCTAAAAAGGCTTTCCCAACCACTTCTGTAGGAAATAAACCTGCAGCAACCAAGGTTGAGGAGTACAAAGCCAAGATACCTTATCCTCAAAAACTCCGCCAAGAGGAGCAGGATAAGCAATTTGCTTGCTTTGCAGACTATCTCAGGACTCTTGAAATAAAGATTTCGTTTGCAGAGGCACTTGAGCAAATACCCTCTTATGCCAAGTTCATGAAAGATATCTTGAGTCATAAGAAGGATTGGAGAGAAACTGAAAGAGTTCTCCTCACTGAAGAATGCAGTGCAGTCATTCTGAAAAGCTTCCCAGAAAAGCTTAAAGATCCCAGGAGCTTTATGATACCATGCATATTAGAGGCTAATTGCACCAAGACAGCTTTATATGATCTTGGGGCAAGCATCAACCTAATCCCTGCATCCACTATCAGAAATCTTGGCTTGACTGAAGAGGTCAAACCAACCCGGATCTGTCTTCAACTTGCTGATGGCTCCATTAAATACCCATAAGGTATAATTGAGGACATGATTGTCAAGGTTGGGCCATTTGTCTTCCCTACTGACTTTGTAGTGCTGGATATGGAGGAGCACAAGAGTGCAACTCTCATTCTAGGAAGACCATTCCTAGCAACTGGACGAACCCTCATTGACGTCCAAAAAGGGGAGATAACCCTGAGAGTCAATGAGGATGAGTTTAAGTTGAATGTTGTCAAAGCTATGCAACATCCAGACACATCAGACGACTGCCTGAGCGTTGATATTATTGACTCCCTAGTGGAAGAGGTCAATATAACTGAGAGTCTCGAATCAGAGCTAGAGGACATTTTTAAAGATGTTCAGTCTGATCTGGAGGATTCAGAGGAATTGAAAGAGCCTCTGAAACTTCCTCAGGAAGAGGAAAAACCTCCTAAACCCGAGCTCAAACCATTACCACCATCCCTGAAATATGTATTTCTGGGAGAAGGTGACACTTTTTCGGTAATCATAAGCTCTGCTTTAAATCCCCTGGAAGAGGAAGCGCTACTTCAAGTGCTAAGGACACACAAGACAGCTCTTGGGTGGTCCATAAGTGACCTTAAGGGCATCAGCCCAGCAAGATACATGCACAAGATCCTATTGGAGGATGATGCTAAGCCAGTGGTTCAACCACAGAGGCGGCTAAATCCAGCCATGAAGGAAGTGGTGCAGAAAGAGGTCACTAAGTTACTAGAGGTTGGGATTATTTATCCTATTTCTGATAGCCCCTGGGTGAGTCCTGTCCATGTTGTCCCTAAGAAGGGAGGTATGACAGTGGTTCATAATGAAAAAATTGAACTGGTTCCTACAAGAACAGTTACAGGGTGGCGTATGTGTATTGACTACAGAAGGCTCAATACAGCCACCAAGAAGGATCACTTCCCTTTACCATTCATAGACCAGATGCTAGAAAGACTAGCAGGTCATGAATACTACTGCTTTTTGGATGGCTATTCAGGTTACAACCAAATTGCAGTAGATCCTCAGGACCAAGAGAAAACAGCATTCACATGTCCATCTGGAGTATTTGCATACAAAAGAATGCCTTTTGGTCTGTGCAATGCACCTGCAACCTTTTAGAGGTGCATGCTCTCTATCTTCTCTGATATGGTAGAGAAATTTCTAGAAGTCTTCATGGATGACTTCTCAGTATTTGGAGACTCATTTAACTCCTGTCTTAACCATCTAGCACTTGTTCTGAAAAGATGCCAAGAGACTAACCTGGTTCTAAATTGGGAAAAATGTCACTTTATGGTGACTGAAGGAATTGTCCTTGGGCATAAAATTTCGAACAAAGGAATAGAGGTGAATCAAGCTAAGGTAGAGGTAATTGAAAAATTACCACCACCCACCAATGTTAAGGCAATCAGAAGCTTCTTGGGGCATGCAGGATTCTATAGGAGGTTTATAAAGGATTTTTCAAAAATTGCAAAACCTCTGAGCAATCTGCTAGCTGCTGACACGCCATTTATATTTGACACAGAGTGTCTGCAGGTATTTGAAACTCTGAAAGCTAAGCTGGTCACAGCACCAGTTATTTCTGCACCAGACTGGACATTACCATTTGAACTAATGTGTGATGCCAGTGACCATGCCATTGGTGCAGTACTGGGACAGAGGCCTAACAAGCTTCTGCATGTCATTCATTATGCTAGCCGCATTTTAAATGATGCCCAGAAAAATTACACAACCATAGAAAAAGAGCTACTTGTAGTGGTTTATGCCATTGACAAGTTTAGATCATACTTAGTAGGATCAAAAGTGATTGTGTACACTGACCATGCTGCTCTTAAATATCTACTCACAAAGCAGAATTCAAAGCCCAAGCTCATAAGATGGGTGTTGCTTCTGCAAGAGTTTGATATAGAAATAAGAGACAGAAAAGGGACAGAGAATCAAGTAGCTGATCACCTGTCCCGGATAGAACCAGTAGCAGGAGCATCCCTCCCTCCTACTGAGATCTCTGAAACCTTTCTGGATGAGCAATTGTTTGCTATTTAGGAAGCTCTGTGGTTTGCAGACATTGCAAACTATAAGACACAAGGTTCTCCTTCTGTAACCATGGAGAGGAAGCATGAAAAGCTTCTCTCAATACAGAGTCAAACAAAACCCCCACATTCAAACTCTAAGTTTGGTGTTGGGAGGTTCCAACCTTGCTCTGATTATCTGTGAGGCTCCATGAGAGCTCAATGTCAAGCTATTGACATTAAAGAAGCGCTTGTTGGGAGGCAACCCAATGTTATTTAATCATATCTATTTTATTTTCTTTTTGTTATTTCGTAATTTATTAGGTTGATGATCATGTGAAGTCATAAAAACTATTGAAAAATCAAAAACAGAATGAAAAATAGCATTAAAAACAGCACACCCTGGAGGAGAGCAGTCTGGCGTTTAAACGCCAGAAACAAGCATCTGTCTGGCGTTTAACGCCAGAAACAAGCACCAAGCTGGCGTTTAACGCCAGAAACAAGCATCTGCCTGGCGTTAAACGCCAGAAACAGGCTACATTTGGGCGTTTAACGCCAGAAACAAGCAGCAGTCTGGTGTTAAATGCCAGAATTACACAGCAAGGGCATTTTACACGCCTAATTAGAGCAGGGATGTTAAGTCCTTGACCCCACTTGATCTGTGGACCCCCCAGGATCCCCACCTACCTCACCATTCCAATTCAAACCATTTCCCTCCCATACCCACCCATTCACACTTCTCCTTCTACTCCCTTCTATCTTCTTGTGCTCGAGGACGAGCAAACCTTTTAAGTTTAGTGTGGAAAAAAGCGTTGCTTTTTGTTTTTTCATAACCATTTATGGCACCTAAGGCCGGAGAGACCTCTAGAAAGAGGAAAAAGAAGGCAGTTGCTTCCACCTCCGAGTCATGAGAGATGGAGAGCTTTATTTCAAGGGTCCATAGTTCAGTGGTAGAGCATTTGACTGCAGATCAAAGAGCTATGAGGGAGGAGCAACAAAGGCAAGGAAGAGACATAGAGGAGCTCAAGAGCACCATTGGTTCTTCAAGAAGAGGAAGATGCCACCCTCATTAAGGTGGACCCATTCCTTAATCTCCTTGTTCTTATTTTCCTGTTTTTTGTTTACTATGCTTCCTGTTTAATTATGTTTGTGTCTTTACTATATGATCACTAGTATCTAAGTGTCTATGTCTTAAAGATATGAATGTCTTATGAATGAATCCATCACCTTTTTTAAATGAAAATTGTTTTCTGAAAAAGAAAAAGAAGTACATGAATTTTGAATTTTAAAATAGTTTAATTATTTTGATGTGGTGGCAATACTTTTTGTTTTCTGAATGAATGCTTGAACAGTGCATATGTCTTTTGAATTTGTTGTTTATGAATGTTAAAATTGTTGGCTCTTGAAAGAATGATGAAAAAGGAGAAATGTTATTTGATAAACTGAAAAATCATCAAAAAGATTCTTGAAGCAAGAAAAAGCAGTGAAGAACAAGGCTTGCAGAAAAAAATGCGAAAAAAAAGAGCAAGAAAAAGAAAAAAGCAAGCAGAAAAAGCCAAAAGCTCTTTAAACCAAAAGGCAAGAGCAAAAAGCCAATAGCCCTTAAAACCAAAAGGCAAGGGTAATAAAAAGGATCCAAGGCTTTGAGCATCAGTGGATAGGAGGGCCTAGAGGAATAAAATCCTGGACTAAGCGGCTAAACCAAGCTGTCCCTAACCATGTGCTTGTGGCGTGAAGGTGTCAAGTGAAAACTTGAGACTGAGCGGTTAAAGTCGAGGTCCAAAGCAAAAACAGAGTGTGATTAAGAACCCTGGACACCTCTAATTGGAGACTTTAGCAAAGCTGAGTCACAATCTGAAAAGGTTCACCCAGTTATGTGTCTGTGGCATGTATGTATTCGGTGGTAATACTGAAAAACAGAGTGCTTAGGGCCACGGCCAAGACTCATAAAATAGCTGTGTTCAAGAATCAACAAACTGAACTAGGAGAATCAATAATACTATCTGAATTCTGAGTTCCTATAGATGCCAATCATTCTGAACTTCAAAGGATAAAGTGAGATGCCAAAACTGTTCAGAAGCAAAAAGCTAATAGTCCCGCTCATCTAATTAAGACTGATCTTCATAGATGTTTTTGGAATTCATTGTATATTCTCTTCTTTTTATCCTACTTTGTTTTTAGTTGCTTGGGGACAAGCAACAATTTAAGTTTGGTGTTGTGATGAGCGGATAATTATACGCTTTTTGGCATTGTTTTTAGGTAGTTTTTAATATGTTTTAGTCACTTTTTATTATATTTTTATTAGTTTTTAAATAAAAATTACATTTCTGGACTTTACTATAAGTTTGTGTATTTTTCTATGATTTCAGGTATTTTCTGGCTGAAATTGAGGGAGCTGAGCAAAAATCTTATTCAGGCTGAAAAAGGATTGCTGATGCTATTGGATTCTGACCTCCCTGCACTCAAAGTAGATTTTCTGGAGCTATAGGAGTCCAATTGGTGCGCTTCCAATTGCGTTGGAAAGTAGACATTCAGGGCTTTCCAGCAATATATAATAGTTCATACTTTGCGTGAAGATAGATGATGTAAACAGGCGTTCAATGCTAGTTCCATGTTGCAGTCTGGCGTCAAACGCCAGAAACAGGTTACAGATGGGAGTTGAACACCAGAAACAGGTTACAACCCGGCGTTTAACTCCAAAAACAGCCTAGGCATGTGAGAAGCTTAAGTCTCAGCCCCAGCACACACCAAGTGGGCCCCAGAAGTAGATTTCTGCACTATCTATCATAGTTTACTCATTTTCTGTAAACCTAGGTTACTAGTTGAGTATTTAAACAACTTTTAGAGATTTATTTTGTAACTCATGACATTTTAGATCTGAACTTTGTACTCTTTGACGGCATGAGTCTCTAAACTCCATTGTTGGGGGTGAGGAGCTCTGCTGTGTCTCAATGAATTAATGCAATTACTTCTGTTTTCCATTCAAACACGCTTGTTTCTATCTAAGATGTTCATTTGCACTTCAATATGATGGATGTGATGATCCGTGACACTCATCACCATCCTCAACCTATGAACGTGTGCCTGACAACCACCTCCGTTCTACATTCGATTGAATGAGTATCTCTTGGATTCCTTAATCAGAATCTTCGTGGTATAAGCTAGAATCCATTGGCAGCATTCTTGAGAATCCGAAAAGTCTAAACCTTGTCTGTGGTATTCCGAGTAGGATTCAGGGATTGAATGACTGTGACGAGCTTCAAACTCATAAGGGTTGGGTGTAGTGACAGACACAAAAGGATCAATGGATCCTATTCCAGTATGAGTGAGAACCGACAGATGATTAGCCGTGCGGTGACAGTGCACTTGGACCATTTTCACTGAGAGGACGGATGGTAGCCATTGACAATGGTGATCCACCAACACACAGCTTGCCATAGGAGGAACCTTGCGTGCGTGAAGAAGAAGACAGGGGAAAAGCAGAGATTCAGAAGACAAAGCATCTTTAAAACTCCAACATATTCTCCATTACTGCATAACAAGTATCTATTTCATGCTCTCTTATTTTTCGCAATTCAAACTGATAAATATAATTGATATCCTGACTAAGAGTTACAAGATAACTATAGATTGCTTTAAGCCAACAATCTCCGTGGGATTCGACCCTTACTCACGTAAGGTATTACTTGGACGACCCAGTGCACTTGCTGGTTAGTTGTGCGAATTTGTAAGAAATAGTAATATTGACATTGATATATACAAATTCATGCACCAAGACCCTTACCTAACCCTAGACTCAGTGAAATCACACCGAATTAGTCCCTACAATGTTTGGGGCCAGGCCGGGTCTTCGGGGCGAGCCGAACCATGCACACCCCTAATTTAAATGCATACTATAAAATAATTAACATTTCCATCTAATCAACACTTTATTGATAAAAATCTGAAAAATGGCTAGATGTTGGTTCTTTTCCGAAACCATTAGTTTTAATAATGATTTGATGATTGCTTTGAATCTGATTTTGTATATGGTAGCATGAGTCGCTGGTTTATCCGGCTCTGTATTTATGAACTTTACTTTTATCTTTCTCTTTTTATGGTTAACGTTGAAGTATTCCTTCCATAGCATAGATGGTTGTTGTACTGAATACATGAAGTCATTCATGGACCTAATAAGATCAATAAGCATGCTAACAAATATATGTATATATATGAATTTTGACAATATAAAATCTTAGCAGATAGGAATTGCGACTGAACTAATATTTAGCATCAAATACACATTGGATTAAGTTATTTTCCATGGGATTCATGTCTGTTGTGTATACAGCACGGGCAATGTGATACTTCAACTTTCTATTGTTGATCAAACTCTTATTGTATGGTTGACTAATGAAAAATCTGCTACTCAAACTCTACCTTTTTTTGTACTTTCACCTCAGAGACTGGAACTCATTTTTGTACAAACTCCTTTGCTAACAAGAATAAATCTAGTTGAATTAATCAAGATTGCAACAACTGTTTTCAATGGCTGAAATAACCACGGAATCGGAAGACCCCTTTTACTAAGTTTTCATTGTCATTGAAATTTCAAACATCTCAGGTGACAAAGGTAGTTACAGAGTGATCACACTGATGACTAAGACAAAAAATGGGAGTATAAAAAACTTGAAGAAGTTAATTGTTATAGGAAAGAGTCTTAATATAATATTGGTGTACATGTTTGTGAATGAGAAGTGTGAGATCCTAAATCCATTTGAGTGAATAAGTGAAGAGTGTTGAAAAGTTTAACTAGAAACATGGTAAGTTTTAGTCTATCAGTATGTCTCGTCTGGTTAAATATGGAGTAGTATTTAATAACAGTGATTTGATATGTGTTTAATTATGTAAAAATTTACTGTTTGTGACTCTGTATTCGAGTTGAGATTATTACAGCATCTTTTCCATCTGGAACTAGTCATTGCATTAGGTCGAATTGCAAGTGGATGGATGATGATCATCTATTATTGTTAAAATCTGGTTTAGTTATTTACATATACTTAGGTTGTGTAACTTCTTAATCCGTTGTACGATTTTCTTCATTGACATCCGCCTTAAATGTTTATGACACCGAATTTATGCAGCAATAATAAGTAATCAATATATATCTATTTTTATACAAAGTCGGACTTTCTATTATTCAAAAATGTTTATGCCATGTAAAAATTTTGTACGAGGACATTCTGTACTATGACTTTTCATAAGCTATGTTGTATAACATGTACGAAAATTAATAATTAGTAATACTTGTCATGCAACAACGGAATTTTAAATCTTTTTTATTTGATAAATCAAATTGTTTTGTCCTACAAAATAACTGAATGTAACCTATTTAATTTAAATTATTTTTCAAAAGGGTTACAAAAAGATTACTATTACATAATAATAATAATAATAATAATAATAATAATAATAATAAGAAGAAGAAGAAGAAGTAGTTTTGCAAACACAGTAATTTTATTTTTTGTGATACATTTTGTAGTTAAATAATTTTATGTTATGAAAGTATTATTCATAGTTAGTTTGTTTTCAAAGTTATTCGAGTAAAAAAGGGGATTTTGATTCAACTCGACTCCTTCTTTGTTTATTAAAACATGGGAGATCTTTAAAGAACCACATTATGCTTTCTTCCTAGTAGAGTCAGCCTTTTGTTAATTCTACTAAAATACAAAAGAATACTGACAATATTAAAAAAAATAATAATATTTATTTAAATATCTTTCATAAAAATATAGGGTAACTAATAATAATTATATAAATTTATGTGCGTTAGAGTTTTTTGTTTTTTATAAGTGCATCTGAATAATCTGCTCCAATCAAATGTTTACTAGGTATTAAAACCCACTTTTTTGTAAATTTATTTTCTACTCTATTAATTGTTATATCTAACTGCACATTTTTTAGTGTAGCAAAGTTAGCAAGACAACATACAAGTTTGATGGTGACTCACGTCGATAATTCATACATACAAATATATTTTATAAGTATTTTAAAATTAAAATATAGAGATAAAATTGCATTAGAATTGTTTCTCTTAGTTATAAATATCAAAGTCCCGAGAATTGATCAGTTTAACTGGATTAATCAACAATAAATTTTCAGATCGATCCGATTGAAGTAAAAAAGCACGAGCAACACAACATCGGTTTCGAGTCTGCATCAGTCATACCGTACATTCTAACAACAACCTATAATAAAAATAAATATATAAAATAAAATAAAAACATGAATTAGACAAACCAGTAACTTCCTTCATAACTAAAATTAACATATTAGCCTGTACAAATATTGGTGGTTAAACGTACATTTTTTCTGGTGAGTGTATGCTACCTTCAGAAATCCCTCCTCGATGCACATCCGAAGGGTAATCGCCGTCATCAACGGTCCGGATTTCTTCCCCCTTATCCGAAGGTGTCTTAGGTCCGTTGGAATCCAGATCTCACTGACAACTTGATTTCACAATGAATCAAACATTAAATCACAACGAAACACACGGAGTTTCAAGATCAATAATGCACAAATTCACACTTCTGAATCCAAGAAGATAGGGTCGAGGACTTACGATGAAGATCGGACCGTATGATACGAAATAAGGGGTCGATGATTTTGATTCTGTGTATGATGAACTGGGGTTAGGGTTTTCATTATTTTTTTTATTTTTCACGGTATCCCCCAACCTGACAGGTAAAGGACTAATCCGTTGCGGATCTGAGCTTCCTTTAAGGGTCTGTCGCTGGCCAATGAGTTGTTGCATGCACAAGGCGGGATTCGAACCCCCGACACTTATTTAAGCGGACGAGTGAGCTAACCACTCAACCAACCCAAGTTGGTTCAGGGTTTTCATTATTATTTACCGGTGCCTGCTATCTTCTTGTTTCACCTTTTTTGTTTTCTAGGTCTTGGGCTAAGCCCAAAAAATCCTATTGATAAACCACTATTTTATGGTTTATTTTGTATCGAATTGAGTGAATTTTATCAACTATTCTCACACTTATCCATATAAATTGCATGGTTTTATAAATCCTTCCGAATTTGTGCTATGATTGAAAACACGCTTCTTTGGCCTTAAAATTGCTAATTTTCAATCTTCCTTTATTACCATTCGATGTCGTGATATGTGTGTTAAGTGTTTTCAAGGTTTATAGGGTAGGAATGACTTAGAGAATGGAAAAGAAGCATGCAAAAGTGGAAAGAACACAAGAAATTAAGGATTTCAGATTTTGGTAGGGACGCGCACGCGTGACTGTGCAGCAGACAAATGACGCGCATGCGTGGCTGATGCCTACGCGTGGCTAGGTGCAAGGTTTAATAACGCGTACGCATGGCTGACGCGTACGCGTGACAGAGCGTCACGTGTTGCATTAAACAAAAAACGCTGGGGGCAATTTCTGGGCTGCTTTTGACCCAGTTTCAGGCTCGAAATTACAGATTAGAGGCTGGGAGTGGAGCGAAATCAATGATTCATTTTTCATTCATTCACACATTAGGTTTAGATGTAGGTTTCTATAGAGAGAGGCTCTCTTCTCTAGGTTTTAGGGTTTTTAGTCTTGTTCCTTCTCAAATTCAGATTTTTACCTTGCTTTAATTTAGTTTTCTTCTACTTTTATTTGTTCTAGTACTTTAGTTTATCTACTACGCTTGTTGATTTCCTTATGTTTCCAATTTAGTTTATGAAGTCTTCTTGTTTCCTTTGATTCCTATTAATGCAATTTATGTTTTCATGTTTGTGATTGCTTCCTTTAATTTGCTGTTATTGTTTTCTTGCAATTGTCAGTCTTAGATTTTACATTCTCTTATTACTTTTCTATGATTTTATCTTGTGCCTTCTGGTGCACGAAATTGTGTATGTCAATGTCAATATTACTATTTCTCACAAATTCGCACAACGAACCAACAAGTGCACTGGGTCGTCCAAGTAATACCTTACGTGAGTAAGGGTCGAATCCCACGAAGATTGTTGGCTTGAAGCAATCTATGGTTATTTTGTAATTCTTAGTCAGGATATCAATTATATTTATCAGTTTGAATTGCAAAAAATAAAAGAGCATGAAATAAAGACTTGTTCTGCAGTAATGGAGAATATGTTGGAATTTTGGAGATGCTTTGTCTTCTGAATCTCTGCTTTCCCCTGTCTTCTTCTTCACGCACGCAAGGTCCTCCTATGGCAAGCTGTGTGTTGGTGGATCACCATTGTCAATGGCTACCATCCGTCCTCTCAGTGAAAAAAGTCCAGGTGCGCTGTCACCGCACGGCTAATCATCTGTCGGTTCCCACTCATGCTGGAATAGGATCCATTGATCCTTTTGCGTCTGTCACTACGCCCAGCCCTTGTGAGTTTGAAGCTCGTCACAGTCATTCAATCCCTGAATCCTACTCGGAATACCACAGACAAGGTTTAGACTTTTCGGATTCTCAGGAATGCTGCCAATGGAGTCTAGCTTATACCACGAAGATTCTGATTAAGGAATCCAAGAGATATTCATTCAATCGAAGGTAGAACAGAGGTGGTTGTCAGGCACGCGTTCATAGGTTGAGGATGATGATGACTGTGACGGATCATCACATCCATCATATTAAAGTGCGAATGAACATCTTAGATAGAAACAAGCGTGTTTGAATGGAAAACAGAAGTAATTACATTAATTCATCGAGACACAGCAGAGCTCCTCACCTCCAACAATGGAGTTTAGAGACTCATGCCGTTAAAGAGTACAAAGTTCAGATCTAAAATGTCATGAGGTACAAAATAAATCTCTAAAAGTTGTTTAAATACTAAACTAGTAACCTAGGTTTACAGAAAATGAATAAACTATGATAGATGGTGCAGAAATCTACTTATGGGGCCCACTTAGTGTGTGCTGGGGCTGGGACTTAAGCTTCTCACGTGCCTAGGCTGTTTCTGGAGTTAAACGCCAGGTTGTAACCTGTTTCTGGCATTGAACTCCAACTTGTAACCTGTTTCTGGCGCTGAACGCCAGACTGCAACATGAAACTGGCGTTGAACGCCAGTTTACGTCGTCTATCCTTGAGCAAAGTATGGACTATTATATATTTCTGGAAAGCCCTGGTTGTCTACTTTCCAATGCAATTAGAAGCGCGCCAATTGGACTGCTGTAGCTCCAGAAATCCATTCCGAGTGCAGAGAGGTCAGAATCCAACAACATCAGCAGTCTTTTTTTCAGCTTGAATCAGATTTTTGCTCAACTCCCTCAATTTCGACCAGAAAGTACCTGAAATTACAGAAAAACACATAAACTCATAGTAAAGTCCAGAAATATAAATTTTTCCTAGAGACTAATGAAAATAAACTAAAAACTAACTAAAACATACTAAAAACTACATGAAATTAACCCCAAAAAAGCGTATAAAATATCCGCTCATCACAACACCAAACTTAAACTGTTGCTTGTCCCCAAGCAACTAGACAAATAAAATAGAATACAAATAAGTCACGAAGCAATAATATCTCAGAGTTTTTGAGTGAAGCTCAGATTCTAATTAGATGAGCGGGACTAGTAGCTTTTTGTTTCCAAACAGTTTTGGCATCTCACTTTATCCATTGAAGCTCAGAATGATTGGCATCTATAGGAACTTAGAATTCAGATAGTGTTATTGATTCTCCTAGTTCAGTATGTTGATTCTTGAACACAGCTACTTTATGAGTCTTGGCCGTGGCCCTAAGCACTTTGTTTTCCAGTATTACCATCGGATACATAAATGCCACAGACACATAATTGGGTGAACCCTTTCAGATTGTGACTCAGCTTTGCTAAAGTCCCCAATTAGAGGTGTCCAGGGTTCTTAAGCACACTCTTCTTTTTGCTTTGGACCTTGACTTTAACCGCTCAGTCTCAAGTTTTCACTTGACACCTTCACGCCACAAGCACATGGTTAGGGACAGCTTAGTTTAGCCGCTTAAGCCAGGATTTGATTCCTTTAGGCCCTCCTATCCACTGATGCTCAAAGCCTTGGATCCTTTTTATTACCATTGCCTTTTGGTTTTAAGGGCTATTGGTTTTTTCTGCTTACTTTTTCTTTTTCTTTTTCTTTTATTTTCGCTCCTTTTTTTTTCTACAAGCTTTTGTATTCACTGCTTTTTCTTGCTTCAAGAATCATTTTTTATGATTTTTCAGATTATCAAATAACATTTCTCCTTTTTCATCATTCTTTCTAGAGCCAACATATTTAACATTCATAATCATCAAATTCAAAAGACATATGCACTGTTCAAGCATTCATTCAGAAGATAAAAAGCATTTCCACCACATGTAAATAATTAGAATTTTTCTTATTAAAAACTCGAAAGAAAATTGCCTCCTTATTCTAAAGAAAATCTGCTATTTTATTCATGTTTAATGATGATGAGAAAAATAAATTATAGCTTAATTGGAGATAAAATCAAAATATAGATACTAATTACTACTATTTATATATAACTTCTAAGGTAAAACTCAAATAAGAACAATTATCACAGAGTTAAGGCTAAGATTAGAACTCAACAACCTTGAAGTTGGGAAGTGGATGCCTCTTTAGTCTGTGGAGTGCTTGGCCCTTTAAGAGATAGTTTCTGACGCTTTAATTCCTTCAGTTCACGCCCTTGCTCTTCTTGTTCTCTGAGCAGTTTGCAGAGCATGCTGTTTTGATTTTGCTGTTCTTCCTTTATTTGGTCCATAGCTTCTTGCAACTTAGTAACAGATGCTTCAAGATGTTCCCAATATTCAAATTGAGGGATTTCGGGAGAAATTCCTGTGCTCTTCTCTTGATGGGGTCATCCTGCACTTGTTGTTTTTTCATTGTGGTTTTAGTGATTGGTTGCTCCACTGAGATATACTCCGTTATTCCCATCCTTACTCCAGCATCTTTGTAGAGCATAGAGATTAAGCTTGGATAAGCCAACCTGGCATCTTTGGAGTTCTTGTTTGAAATTATGTAAATTCACATGAAATCAGTTGATGAACTTCCACTTCTTTTTCCAACATAATGCAATGGATCATCACTGCTCTTTTAATGGTGACTTCAGAACGGTTGCTAGTGGGCAATATAGAACGCCCAATGAAGTCCAGCCATCCTCTGGCAACTGGTTTGAGATCTTCTCTCTTGAGTTGATTTGGAACGCCCTTGCTGCTGGTGGTCCACCTGGCTCCAGGGATGCATATATCCTCTAGAATCTTATCCAGGCCCTTGTTTGTTCTCATCATTCTTCTATTGAAGGAGTCTGGGTCATCTTTCAGCTGAGGTAGCTTAAAGATCTCCCTGATTTTGTCAGGGTGGATGTGAACAAAATTTTCTCTGACCAAAGTCCGATAGTCATAGAGGGTAGTTCCAGATATTCTCTGCCTATCTATTTGCCACAGATTAGCGTAGAACTCCTGAACCATATTCCTTCCCACTTTTGTTTCAGGATTAGCTAGGATTTCCCAGTTCCTATTTCGAATCTGCTCTTGGATCTCCAGATATTCATCTTCTTTCAGATCGAACTTGACTTCAGGGATCACTGATCTTAGACCCATTATTTTGTAGTAATGGTCTGAATATTCTTTGGTTAAGATCTTTCCTTGATTCCAAAGTGGTTTTGGAATACTCTCTTTCTTGCCTCTTGGATTGGGTTGTTTTCCTTTAGGAGCCATGATCTTAGTGGGTATGGTTTAGTGATCACGGATAAATACACCAAACTTAGAGGTTTGCTTGTCCTCAAGCAAAAAAAAAAAGAAAGGAGAGGGATAGAAGGAGAGCTAGGCGCAACTTGTGGAGGAGAGAGGGAGAGGCCGATGATGAGCGGATATTTTATACGCTTTTTGGGGTTAATTTCATATAGTTTTTAGTATATTCTAGTTAGTTTTTAGTTTATTTCCATTAGTTTTTAGGAAAAATTCATATTTCTGGACTTTACTATGAGTTGTGTGTTTTTCTATAATTTCATGTATTTTTCTGGCTGAAATTGAGAGAGCTGAGCAAAAATCTTATTCAGGCTGAAAAAGGACTGCTGATGCTGTTGGATTCTGACCTCCCTGCACTCAAAGTGGATTTTCTGGAGCTACAGAACTCAAAATGGTGCGCTTCCAATTGCATTGGAAAGTAGACATCCAGGGATTTCCAGCAATATATAATAGTCCATATTTTGCACAAGGATAGACGACGTAAACTGGCGTTCAACGCCAGTCCTCTGTCCAATTCCGGCGTCCAGCGCCAGAAAAGAATCAAAAATTGGAGTTCAACGCTAGAAATGGATCCAAACCTGGTGTTGAACGCCCAAAACAGCCTTATGCACGTGAATTGTTTAAGTCTCAGCCCCAGCACATACCAAGTGGGCCCCAGAAGTGGATCTCTGCACCACCCATCATAGTTTACTCATTTTTTGTAAACCTAGGCTACTAGTTTAGTATTTAAACAACTTTTAGAGACTTATTTTGTATCTCATGACATTTTAGATCTGAATTTTGTACTCTTTGACGGCATGAGTCTCTAAACTCCATTGTTGGGGGTGAGGAGCTCTGCTGTGTCTCGATGAATTAATGCAAGTATTTCTGTTTTCCATTCAAACATGCGTGTTCCTATCTAAGATATCCATTCGCGCCTAACTATGGAGAAGGTGATGATCAGTGACACTCATCACCTTCCTCAATCCATGAACATGTGTCTGACAATCACCTCCGTTCTACATCAGATTGAATGAATATCTCTTAGATTCCTTAATCAGAATCTCCGTGGTATAAGCTAGATTGATGGCGGCATTCATGAGAATTCGAAAAGTCTAAACCTTGTCTGTGGTATTCCGAGTAGGATTCTGGGATTGGATGAATGTGAGAACTTCAAACTCGCGAGTGCTGGGCGTAGTGACAGACGCAAAAGGATAGTAAATCCTATTCTGGTACAACTGAGAACCTGCAGATAATTAGCCGTGCGGTGACAGGGCATCTGGACCCTTTTCACTGGAAGGATGGATGGTAGCCATTGACAACGGTGATCCACCTACACACAGCTTGCCATAGAAGGACGTGCGTGCGTGAATCAGAAGACAGAGGAAAGCAGAGATTCAGAAGACAAAGCATCTCCAAAACTCCAACATATTCTCCATTACTGCATAACAAGTAACCTTTAACCCATACTCTCTTGTTTATTCGCAATTTAACGGATAAATAAAAATTGATTTCTTGACTAAGAATTGCAAGATAACCATAGATTGCTTCAAACCAACAATCTCCGTGGGATTCGACCCTTACTCACGTAAGGTATTACTTGGACGACCCAGTGCACTTGCTGGTTAGTGGTACGAGTTGTGAAAAGTGTGATTCATAATTCGTGCACCAAGTTTTTGGCGCCGTTGCCGGGGATTGTTCGTGTTTGGACAACTAACGGTTTATTTTGTTGCTTAGATTAGGAAAAATTTCTCTTTTCTTGTTTAAAGTCTCTTATTATTGTCGTGTTAAAATTTTAGAATCCTTATTTCCTTTTTTTAAAATCTTTTTCAAAAATAATTTTTTTTATTAAACCTTGTGCCAAACTTTAAGTTTGGTGTTTTCTTGTTGGTTTTTCTTAAAACTTTCGAAAATTTATTTTGGTTTTCTAAAAATTTTAAGTTTGGTGTTCTTCCTTCATGTTCTTGTGTTCTTGTGAGTCTTCAAAGTGTTCTTGAGTCTTCCTTGTGTCTTGATCTTAAAATTTTTAAGTTTGGTGTTCCTTGGTGTTTTTCCCTCAAAAATTTTTTTTTTTCGAAAACAAGGAGTATTAGATCTAAAAATTTTAAATCGTGTGCTATCTTATTGCTTTTCTCTCTATTTTAAAGCATCTTTTTCGAAAATCAATTTTTAAAATTCAGATTTTTTTCAAAACTTCCTAACCACTTTCTCTCTCCTCAATTTTTCGAAAATCTTCACCCATTTTTATTTATCTTTATCTTATTTTCGAAATAAATAAATAAATAAATAATATAATATTTTCTCTATTTTACATCATCTCCCTTTCTCCATCATCGATCTAAGAGGAAATGAACAGTCCAGGAGGACTCTGGGATCATATTCTAACCCCTCTACTGCTTCATATGGGAGTAGCATCTGCATACCCTCCATTGGAGTCAGTAGCTTTGAGTTGAATCCTCAGCTCATTATCATGGTGCAGCAAAGTTGCCAGTATTCCGGTCTTCCACAGGAAGAACCTACAGAGTTTCTGGCACAGTTTCTACAGATTGCTGACACAGTACATGATAAAGAAATAGATCAGGATGTCTACAGACTATTACTGTTTCCATTTTCTGTAAAAGATCAAGCTAAGAGGTGGTTGAATAACCAACCTAAGGCCAGCATAAGGACATGGAAACAGCTAACAAAAAAATTCCTGAATCAATACTTTCCCTCAAAACGGATGACACAGCTAAGGCTGGACATCCAAGGCTTTAAACAAGGAGATAGTGAATCTCTTTATGATGCCTGGGAGAGATACAGAGAGATGCTACGAAAATGCCCTTCTGAAATGTTTTCAGAGTGGGTTCAGTTAGACATCTTCTATTATGGGCTTGCTGAAGGAGCTCAGATGTCTCTAGATTACTCAGCTGGTGGATCTATCCACATGAGAAAGACAATTGAAGAGGCTCAAGAGCTCATTGATACAGTTGCCAGGAATTAGCATCTGTACCTAAGCAGTGACCCTTCCATGAAAGAAGAGGTTAAAACAGCAACTGCTGAACTCAGTCTTGTAAAACAGGCTGCTGAATTCAATCAGCAATTGGACTTTCTAACAAAGCAGTTAGCCGAATTCAAAGATAGACTACAAGAGACAAGGATGGCTAATATACATATGGAAGAACAGTTTAAGCAAACAAAGCAGCAGCTGTCAAGGCAAATAACAGAAGAATGCCAAGCAGTTCAATTAAGAGGTGGGAAAATAATAAATACCCCACCTCAAGGCAGCAAAAAGCTAAGAAATGAGCAAACCACCCAAAATTCACCTGAGGATAGTAAGAGCCCAGAGAAAAGTAATTCTGGAACTAAAACGCCAGAAATTTGGTGGAAGGCTGGCGCTGAACACCCAGACCATGCTCAGGACTGGCGTTCAACGCCAGAAACAAGGCAGGACTGGCATTCAACGCCAGAAATAGGCAAGGATCTGGCGTTGAACGCCCAAAATGGGCAAGATCTGGCGCTGAACGCCCAAAATGGGCACAGTTCTGGCGTTCAGACGCCAGGAACAGACAAGGAGTTGGCATCTAACGTCACTCCAGTTTCTAACTCTGGCACTCAATTGCCAGTGAGGGATCAGACACACACAAATGCTGATAGCAACCCCTCTAAAAAGGCATTTTCAACCACTTCTGTAGGCAATAAACCTACAGCAACTAAGGTTGAAGAATATAAAGCCAAGATACCTTATCCTCAAAAACTCCGGAAAGAGGAGCAGGATAAGCAATTTGCTCGCTTTGCAGATTATCTCAGGACTCTTGAAATAAAGATTCCATTTGCAGAAGCACTTGAGCAAATACCTTCTTATGCCAAGTTCATGAAAGAGATCTTGAGTCATAAAAAGGATTGGAGAGAAACAGAAAGAGTTCTCCTCACTGAAGAATGCAGTGCAGTCATTCTGAAAAGCTTTTCTGAGAAGCTTAAAGATCTTGGGAGTTTTCTGATACCATGCATATTAGAAGGTCAATGCACCAAGACAGCTTTATGCGATTTTGGGGCAAGCATCAACCTAATACCTGCATCCACTATTAGAAAGCTTGGCTTAACTGAAGAAGTTAAACCAACCCGGATATGTCTCCAACTTGCTGATGGCTCCACTAAATACCCATCAGGCGTGATTGAAGACATGATTGTCAGAGTTGGGCCATTCGCCTTTCCCACTAACTTTGTTGTGCTGGAAATGGAGGAGCACAAGAGTGCTACTCTCATTCTAGGAAGACCCTTCCTAGCAACTGGACGATCCCTCATTGACGTCCAACAGGGGGAAATAACCCTGAGAGTCAATGATGATGAGTTTAAGTTGAACGCTGTCAAAGCCATGCAGCATCCTGACACATCAAAAGACTGCATGAAAGTTGATCTTATTGACTCTTTAGTAGAAGAGATCAACATGGCTGAGAGTCTCGAATCAGAGTTGGAAAACATCTTTAAAGATGTTCAGCCTGACTTGGAGGATTCAGAGGACATGAAAGAGCCTCTGAAATCTCTTCTGGAAGAGGAAAAACCTCCTAAACCCGAGCTCAAGCCATTACCACCATCCTTGAAATATGCATTTCTGGGAGAAGGTGACACTTTTCCAGTGATCATAAGCTCTGGTTTAAATTCACAGGAAGAGGAAGCACTTATTCAAGTGCTAAGGACGCACAAGACAGCTCTTGGGTGGTCCATAGGTGACCTTAAGGGCATAAGCCCAGCTAGATGCATGTACAAAATCTTATTGGAGGATAATGCTAAACCAGTGGTTCAACCACAGAGACGGCTAAATCCAGCCATGAAGGAAGTGGTGCAGAAAGAGGTCACCAAATTACTAGAGGCTGGGATTATTTATCCTATTTCTGATAGCCCCTGGGTGAGCCCTGTCCAAGTCGTCCCAATAAAGGGAGGCATGACAGTGATTCATAATGAAAAAATGAACTGGTTCCTACAAGAACAGTTACAGGGTGGCGCATGTGTATTGACTACAGAAGGCTCAATACAACTACCAGAAAGGATCATTTTCCTTTACCATTCATAGACCAGATGCTAGAAAGACTAGCAGGTCATGATTATTACTGCTTTTTGGACGGCTACTCAGGCTATAACCAGATTGCAGTAGATCCTCAGGATCAAGAGAAAACAGCATTCACATATCCATCTGGAGTGTTTGCTTATAGAAGGATGCCATTTGGGATGTGTAATGCGCCTGCAACCTTTCAGAGATGCATGCTCTCTATTTTCTCTGATATGGTGGAAAAATTTCTGGAAGTCTTCATGGATGACTTCTCAGTATATGGAGACTCATTCAGCTCCTGTCTTGATCACCTGAAACTTGTTCTGAAAAGATGCCAAGAGACCAACCTAGTTTTAAACTGGGAAAAATGTCACTTCATGGTGACTGAAGGGATTGTTCTTGGGCATAAAATCTCAAACAAGGGAATAGAGGTGGATCAAGCAAAAATAGAGGTAATTGAAAAATTACCACCACCTGCCAATGTTAAGGCAATCAAAAGCTTTCTGAGGCATGCAGGATTCTATAGGAGGTTTATAAAGGATTTTTCAAAAATTGCAAAACCTCTAAGCAATCTGCTAGCTGTTGACACGCCATTTGTGTTTGACACAGAGTGCCTGCAGGCGTTTGAAACGCTGAAAGCTAAGCTGGTCACAGCACCAGTTATTTCTGCACCAGACTGGACATTACCATTTGAGCTAATGTGTGATGCCAGTGATCACGCCATTGGTGCAGTGTTGGGACAGAGGCATGACAAGCTTCTGCACGTCATTTATTACGCTAGTCGCGTTCTAAATGATGCCCAGAAAAATTACACAACCACAGAAAAAGAATTACTTGCAGTGGTTTACGCCATTGACAAGTTCAGATCATACTTAGTAGGATCAAAAGTGATTGTGTATACTGATCATGCTGCGCTTAAATATCTACTCACAAAGCAGGATTCAAAACCCAGGCTCATCAGATGGGTGTTGCTTCTGCAAGAGTTTGATATAGAAATAAGAGACAGAAAAGGGACAGAGAACCAAGTGGCTGATCATCTGTCCCGGATAGAGCTAGTAGGAGGGACGCCCCTCCCCTCTCTTGAGATCTCTGAGACTTTTCTGGATGAGCATTTATTTGCCATTCAGGAAACACCATGGTTTGCCGATATTGCAAACTATAAAGCTGCAAGGTTCATACCCAAGGGGTACAACAGGATACAAAAGAAGAAATTAATTACTGATGCAAAGTACTACTTGTGGGATGAACCCTATCTCTTTAAGAGATGTGCAGACGGAATAATCCGTAGGTATGTGCCTAGAGAAGAAGCACAGAGGATCCTGTGGCATTGCCATGGATCTCAATATGGAGGCCATTTCGGAGGTGAGTGAACAGCCACCAAGGTCCTCCAATGTGGCTTCTATTGGCCCACACTCTATAAAGATTCCTGAGAGTTTGTACGTAACTGTGACAGTTGCCAAAGAGCTGGTAATCTGCCTCATGGTTACGCCATGCCTCAACAAGGAATCTTGGAAATTGAGTTGTTTGACGTATGGGGAATTGACTTCATGGGACCTTTCTCACCATCATACTCAAACACTTATATTCTGGTGGCAGTTGACTATGTATCAAAATGGGTTAAGGCCATTGCCACACCCACCAATGATACTAAAACAGTGCTGAAGTTCCTCCATAAACATATCTTTAGCAGGTTTGGTGTCCCTAGAGTACTCATCAGTGATTGGGCACTCACTTCTGCAATAAACAGCTTTACTCTACCATGGTTCGGTATGGAATTCGCCATAAGGTGGCTACTCCATATCATCCACAAACTAATGGGCAAGCTGAAGTCTCTAACAGAGAATTAAAGAGAATCCTAGAACGGACAGTAAGTACCCGTAGAAAGGATTGGGCACGGAGCTTGGATGATGCTCTGTGGGCTTACAGAACAGCATTCAAGACCCCTATAGGGACCTCTCCATACCAACTTGTGTATGGTAAGGCATGTCACCTGCCGGTGGAACTGGAACATAAAGCCTACTGGGCAACCAGATTCTTAAACTTTGATGCCAAGTTAGCAGGAGAAAAAATATTGCTCCAGTTAAATGAGCTAGAGGAATTCAGATTCACAACTTTCGAAAATGCCAAGCTTTATAAAGAGAAATAAAAAAAGTGGCATGACAGAAAGCTGTCATCTAGAATCTTTGAACCAGGACAGAAGGTTCTGCTGTTTAACTCTAAACTCAGGCTATTCCCCGGGAAATTGAAATCCCGGTGGAGGGGACCATACGTGATTACAAGTGTATCACCATATGGTTATGTGGAGCTTCAGGATATTGATTTTGATAAGAAGTTCATTGTAAATGGACAAAGAATCAAGCACTATCTTGAAGGCAACGTTGAGCAAGAGTGCTCAAGGCTGAAGCTAGATTAAAAGCTCAGCAAGGTCCAGCTAAAGACAATAAAGAAGCGCTTGCTGGGAGGCAACCCAACCATGGGGCATCAATCCTCTAAGCATTTTGCCCTATCTTTATTTTTTTTATTTATTTATATAGAGTTCATTGATAACAAGGTAAAGAATTAATTGCATAAGTTCACAGGGTTACAGAAGGAATCTGCACACAAAACAGAGAAAAAGAGCTCACTGGCAAGAAAACGCCAGTAAGGGCCTATTTTGGGCATTCAGCGCCCAAAAGGGGCAGCCAGTGGGCGCTGAACGCCAGTAAGGATAGCAATCTGGCGTTCAACGCCAGAAAAGGGCAACAACTGAGCGTTAAACGCCCAGGAGAACAGCATTTGGGCGTTGAACGCCCAAAACAGGCAGTGTTTGGGCGTTCAAACGCCAGGATGATGGGGAGGAGGTAAATTCATTTTTCTTCATATTTTTTTCATTCTAATCTTAATTTTCACACTTCAATTCATGATTTCTTGCATAAACATGTTAAGAACCCTGATTTCCAAAATCCCTAATTTCTAAAAACCCTACCTTAAAAATATCAAATATATCTTAATCCATAAGCACCAACCCTCTTTTGCAAATTCAGTCCAACTCTTTTTCAAATTTTCAAAACAAATCTAATTTTTTTTCAACTAATATCTTTTTTTTAAATCTCCACATTATCTTTTTCAAAATCTAGATTTATCTTTTTCAAAAATCTTTCATATCTTTTCAATTTTAAACTATATCCTCTCTTATCATATCTTCTATCTTATCTTTTCCAAATCAATCTTTTTATCATATCTTTTCAAAATTTTCGAACCCACCCCCCTCCCTTTATATATGGGTTCGGCCTCCACCCTCCTCAATCAACAATTGCACCTAGCTCTCCTTCTATTCCTCTCCTTTCTTTTCTTTTGCTTGAGGACAAGCAAACCTCTAAGTTTGGTGTGTTTATCCGCGATCACTAAGATCATGGCTCCTAAAGGAAAACAACCCACTCCAAGAGGCAAGAAAGAGAGCGTTCCAAAACCACTTTGGAATCAACGGAAGTTCTTATCTAAAGAACATTCAGACCATTATAACAAAATAATGGGTCTGAGATCAGTGATCCCGGAAGTTAGATTCGATCTGAAAGAAGATGAATATCCGGAGATCCAGGAGCAAATTCGAATCAGGAACTGGGAAGTCCTAGCTAATCCTGAAACGAAAGTAGGGAGGAACATGGTTCAGGAGTTCTATGCTAATATGTGGCAAACTGACAAGCAGAAACTATCTGGGACTGCTTTCTATGACTATCGGACCGTGGTAAGAGGAAAGATTGTTCATACCCACCCTGACAGGATCAGGGAGATCTTAAAGCTACCTCAGCTGAAAGATGATCCAGACTCCTTCAATAGGAGAATGATGAGAACAGACAAGGGCCTGGATAAGATTCTAGAGGACATATGTATCCCTGGAGCCAGGTGGACCACCAACACAAAAGGTGTCCCAAATCAACTCAAGAGAGAAGATCTCAAACCAGTCGCCAGAGGATGGCTGGACTTCATTGGGCATTCTCTGTTGCCCACTAGCAACCGTTCTGAAGTCACTGTTAAAAGAGCAGTGATGATCCATTGCATCATGATGGGAAAAGAAGTGGAAGTTCATCAGCTAATCTCAGCTGAACTCTACAAAATTGCTAACAAAAATTCTAAAGAGGCCAGGTTGGCTTATCCAAGCGTGATTTCTCTGCTCTACAAGGACGCTGGAGTAAGGATGGGAATAACTGAGTATATCTCAGTTGAGAAACCAATCACCAAAGCATCAATGGAAAAACAACAAGCACAGGATGATCCCACCAAGAAGAAAACACAGGAATTTCTCCCAGAAATCCCTCAATCTGAATATTGGGAGTATCTTGAGACATCTGTTACCAAGATACGGGAAGCTATGGAACAAATAATAAAAGAACAGAAGGAACAAAGTCAAATTCTTACCTATATGTTTAAAGAACAAGAGGAGCAAGGGCGTGACTTAAGGGAATTGAAATGCCAGAAGTTATCTCTTGAAGGACCAAGCACCCCACAGATCAGAGGAATACCCACTTCCCAGAATAAAGGTTGTTAAATTCCAATTTCTGCTTTAACTCTGTGATAGTGTCATTATAGAAGTTCACCTTAGGAGTCATATAGTAGTAATTAGTATCTATTTTGATTTTATCTCCAATTAAGCCATAGTTTATTTTTCTCATCATCAGCAAACATGAATAAAATAGTAGATCTTTTGAATAAGAGGCAATAAAATTTCGAGTTTTAATAAGAGAAATTCTAATTAGTTACATGTGGTGGCAATACTTTCTTTCTTCTGAATGAATGCTTGAACAGTGCATATGTCTTTTGAATTTGATGTTTAAGACTGTTAAATATGTTGGCTCTTGAAAGAATGATGAACATGAGACATGTTATTGATAATCTGAAAAATCATAAAAATGATTCTTGAAGCAAGAAAAAGCAGAAAAAAAAAAGCCAATAGCCCTTAAAACCAAAAGGCAAGGGTAATAAAAAGGATCCCAAGGCTTTGAGCATCAGTGGATAGGAGGGCCTAAGGGAATAAAATCCTTACCTAAGCGGCTAAACCGAGCTTTCCCTAACCATGTGCTTGTGGCGTGAAGGTGTCAAGTGAAAACTTGAGACTGAGCGGTTAAAGTCAAGGTCCAAAGCAGAAAGAAGAGTGTGCTTAAGAACTCTGGACACCTCTAATTGGGGACTTTAGCAAAGCTGAGTCACAATCTAAAAGGTTCACCCAATTATGTGTCTGTGGCATTTATGTATCCGGTGGTAATACTGGAAAACAAAGTGCTTAGGGCCACGGCCAAGACTCATGAAATAGCTGTGTTCAAGAATCATCATACTGAAATAGGAGAATTAATAACACTATCTGAATTCTAAGTTCCTATAGATGCCAATCACTCTGAGCTTCAATGGATAAAGTGAGATGCCAAAACTGTTCGGAAGCAAAAAGCTACTAGTCCTGCTCATCTAATTAGAATCTGAGCTTCACTCAAAGACTCTGAGATATTATTGCTTCTCAACCAATTAGTCTTCTATTTTATTTGTCTAGTTGCTTGAGGACAAGCAACAGTTTAAGTTTGGTGTTGTGATGAGCGGATATTTTATACGCTTTTTGGGGTTAACTTCATATAGTTTTTAGTATATTCTAGTTAGTTTTTAGTTTATTTTCATTAGTTTTTAGGAAAAATTCATATTTCTGGACTTTACTATGAGTTGTGTGTTTTTCTGTAATTTCAGATATTTTTCGGGCTGAAATTGAGGGAGCTGAGCAAAAATCTGATTCAGGCTGAAAAAGGACTGCTGATGCTGTTGGATTCTGACCTCCCTGCACTCAAAGTGGCTTTTCTGGAGCTACAGAATTCAAAATGGCGCGCTTTCAATTGCGTTGGAAAGTAGACATCCAGGGCTTTCCAGCAATATATAATAGTCCATACTTTTCTCAAAGATAGATGACGTAAACTGGCGTTCAACGCCAGTCCTCTGCCCAATTCCGGCGTCCAGCGCCAGAAAAGAATCAAAAGTTGGAGTTCAACGCCAGAAATGGATCCAAACCTGGTGTTGAACGCCCAAAACAGCCTTATGCACGTGAATTGTTTAAGTCTCAGCCCCAGCACACACCAAGTGGGCCCCAGAAGTGGATCTCTGCACCACCCATCATAGTTTACTCATTTTTTGTAAACCTAGGCTACTAGTTTAGTATTTAAACAACTTTTAGAGATTTATTTTGTATCTCATGACATTTTAGATCTGAATTTTGTACTCTTTGACGGCATGAGTCTCTAAACTCCATTGTTGGGGGTGAGGAGCTCTGCTGTGTCTCGATGAATTAATGCATTTTGTTTTCCATTCAAACATGCGTGTTCCTATCTAAGATATCCATTCGTGCCTAACTATGGAGAAGGTGATGATCAGTGACACTTATCACCTTCCTCAATCCATGAACGTGTGTCTGACAATCACCTCCGTTCTACATCAGATTGAATGAATATCTCTTAGATTCCTTAATTAGAATCTCCGTGGTATAAGCTAGATTGATGGCGGCATTCATGAGAATCCGGAAAGTCTAAACCTTGTCTGTGGTATTCCGAGTAGGATTCTGGAATTGGATGACTGTGACGAACTTCAAACTCGCGAGTGCTGGGCGTAGTGACAGACGCAAAAGGATAGTAAATCCTATTCCGGTACAACTGAGAACCTGCAGAAGATTAGCCGTGCGGTGACAGCGCACCTGGACCCTTTTCACTGGAAGGATGGATGGTAGCCATTGACAACAGTGATCCACCTACACACAACTTGCCATAGAAGGACGTGCGTGCGTGAATCAGAAGACAGAGAAAAGCAGAGATTCAGAAGGCAAAGCATCTCCAAAACTCCAACATATTCTCCATTACTGCATAACAAGTAACCTTTAACCCATACTCTCTTGTTTATTCGCAATTCAACGGATAAATAAAAATTGACTTTCTGACTAAGAATTGCAAGATAACCATAGATTGCTTCAAACCAACAATCTCCGTGGGATTCGACCCTTACTCACGTAAGGTATTACTTGGACGACCCAGTGCACTTGCTGGTTAGTGGTACGAGTTGTGAAAAGTGTGATTCACAATTCGTGCACCAGCCGAGCCAATATTTAAGGGGTAGGGGGTGGGTTTCGAAAATTATTTGAAAAATATATGATAGAAAAAGTGATTTAGAAAAGATAAGTATGATATGAAAAGATGTGATTTAAAATTGAAAAGATATGAAAGATATTTGAAATAGATAAATCTAGATTTTGAAAAAAATAATGTGGAGATTTGAAAAAGATATTGATGAGTTGAAAAAATTTTAGAAGGAAAAGAGATTGATTTGTTTTGGAAAATTTGAAAAAGAGTTGGATTGGATTGAAAAATAGGATTTGTGTTTATGGATTAAGATACATTTGATATTTTTGAAATAGGGTTTTTAGAAATTAGGGTTAAAAGATTTTTGGAATTGAGAGTTTGTAACATGTTTATGCAAGAAATCATGAATTGAAACATGAAAATTAAAATTAAAATAAAAATTGTGAAGTAAAAACGAATTTACCTCCTCCCCACCATCCTGGCGTTAAACGCCCAAATGCTGCATGTTTTGGGCGTTTAACGCCTAAATGCTGCTTCTCTTGGGCGTTCAATGCCCAACTGTTGCTTCTTTCTGGCGTTGAACGCTAGGAACTCCTTTGTCATTGGGCGTTTTTCTGAACGCCCAGGATGCTGTAAATCTGGCGTTAAATGCCCAGATGGCTATCCTTACTGGCGTTCAACGCCCAGTAGATGCTTCTTTTGGGCGTTGAACGCCCAAAATAGCCTTTTACTGGCGTTTTCTTGCCAGTGAGCTCCTTTTGTCTGTTTTGTGCTCTGAATCCTTCTGTAGCCCTGTGAACTTATGCAATTGATTCTTTACCTTGTTAATATTAAGCTCATGTAATTAAAAATGAAAAATAAAATAAAATAAAATAAAATAAAATAAAATAAAATAAAATAAAATAAAATAAAATAACAGAAAAAGTCAGCTGATGGCTGGGTTGCCTCCCAGCAAGCGCTTCTTTATTGTCTTTAGCTGGACCTTGCTGAGCTTTTAATCTAGCCTCAGCCTTGAGCACTCTTGCTCAACATTGCCTTCAAGATAGTGCTTGATTCTCTGTCCATTAACAATGAACTTCTTATCAGAATCAATGTCTTGAAGCTCCACATAACTATATGGTGATACACTTCACATATGGTCCCCTCCACCGGGATTTCAGTTTTCCGGGGAATAGCCTGAGCCTAGAGTTAAACAACAGAACCTTTTGTCCTGATTCAAAGATTCTAGATGACAGCTTTCTGTCATGCCACCTTTTTTATTTCTCTTTATAAAGCTTGGATTTTCGAAAGCAGTGAATCTGAATTCCTCTAGCTCATTCAGCTGGGGCAATTTTTTTTCTCCAGCTAATTTGGCATCAAAGTTTAGGAATCTGGTTGCCCAGTAGGCCTTATGTTCCAGTTCCACGGGCAGGTGACAAGCCTTACCATACACAAGTTGGTATGGAGAGGTCCCTATAGGAGTCTTGAATGCTGTTCTGTAAGCCCACAGAGCATCATCCAAGCTTCGTGCCCAATCCTTTCTACGGGTACTTATAGTAAGTTCCAGGATTCTTTTTAGTTCTCTGTTAGAAACTTCAGCTTGCCCATTTGTCTGTGGATGATATAGAGTCGCCACCTTGTGGCGAATCCCATACCGGACCATGGCAGAGTAAAGCTGTTTGTTGCAGAAGTGAGTGCCCCCATCACTGATTAGTACCCTAGGGACACCAAACCTGCTGAAGATATGTTTTTGGAAGAACTTCAGCACTGTTTTAGTATCATTGGTGGGTGTGGCAACGGCCTCTACCCATTTTGATACATAGTCAATTGCCACCAGAATATAAGTGTTTGAGTATGATGGTGGGAAAGGTCCCATGAAGTCAATTCCCCACACGTCAAACAACTCAATCTCCAAGATTCCTTGTTGAGGCATGGCGTAACCATGAGGCAGATTACCAGCTCTTTGGCAACTGTCACAGTTACGTACAAACTCTTGCGAATCTCTATAGAGTGTAGGCCAGTAGAAGCCACATTGGAGGACCTTGGTGGCTGTTCGCTCACCTCCGAAATGGCCTCCATATTGTGATCCATGGCAATGCCATAAGATCCTCTGTGCTTCTTCTCTAGGCACACACCTACGGATTATTCCGTCTGCACATCTCTTAAAGAGATAGGATTCATCCCACAAGTAGTACTTTGCATCAGTAATTAATTTTTTCTTTTGTTGCCTGCTGTACTCCTTGGGTATGAACCTTGCAGCTTTATAGTTTGCAATGTCTACAAACCATGGTGTTTCCTGAATGGCAAACAAATGCTCATCCAGAAAGGTTTCAGAGATCTCAATAGAGGGAAAGGACGCCCCTTCTACTGGCTCTATCCGGGACAGATGGTCAGCCACTTGGTTTTCTGTCCCTTTTCTGTCTCTTATTTCTATATCAAACTCCTGCAGAAGCAACACCCATCTTATGAGCCTGGGTTTTGAATCCTGCTTTATGAGTAGATATTTAAGAGCAGCATGGTCAGTGTACACAATCACTTTGGATCCTACTAAGTATGATCTAAACTTGTCAATGGCATAAACCACTGCAAGCAATTCTTTTTCTGTGGTTGTGTAGTTTTTCTGGGCATCATTTAAAACACAGCTAGCATAATAAATGACATGCATAAGTTTGTCATGCCTTTGCCCCAGTACTGCACCAATGGCATGGTCACTAGCATCACACATTAGTTCAAATGGTAATGTCCAGTCTGGTGTAGAAATAACTGGTGTTGTGACCAGCTTAGCTTTCAGAGTTTCAAACGCCTGCAGGCACTCTGTGTCAAACACAAACGGCGTGTCAGCAGCTAGCAGATTGCTCAGAGATTTTGCAATTTTTGAAAAATCCTTTATAAACCTCCTGTAGAATCATGCATGCCCCAGAAAGCTTCTGATTGCCTTAACATTAGCAGGTGGTGGTAATTTTTCAATTACTTCCACTTTAGCTTAATCTACCTCTATTCCCTTGTTTGAAATTTTATGCCCAAGGACAATCCCTTCAATCACCATAAAGTGACATTTTTCCCAGTTTAAAACTAGGTTGGTCTCTTGGCATCTTTTCAGAACAAGTGTTAGGTGATCAAGACAGGAGCTGAATGAGTCTCCATATACTGAGAAGTCATCCATGAAGACTTCCAGAAATTTTTCCACCATATTAGAAAAAATAGAGAGCATGCATCTTTGAAAGGTTGCAGGCGCATTACACAGCCCAAATGGCATCCTTCTGTAAGCAAACACTCCAGATGGACATGTGAATACTGTTTTCTCTTGATCCTGGGGATCTACTACAATTTGGTTGTAGCCTGAATAGCCATCCAAAAAGCAGTAATAATCATGACCTGCTAGTCTTTCTAGCATCTGGTCTATGAATGGTAAGGGAAAATGATCCTTTCTGGTGGCTGTATTGAGCCTTCTGTAGTCAATACACATGCGCCACCCTGTAACTGTTCTTGTAGGAACCAGTTCATTTTTCTCATTATGAACCACTGTCATGCCTCCCTTTTTGGGGACAACTTGGACAGGGCTCACCCAGGGGCTATCAGAAATAGGATAAATAATCCCAGCCTCTAGTAATTTGTAACCTCTTTCTGCACCACTTCCTTCATGGCTGGATTTAGCCGCCTTTGTGGTTGAACCACTGGCTTAGCATTGTCCTCCAATAAGATCTTGTGCATGCATCTAGCTGGGCTTATGCCCTTAAGGTCACCTATGGACCACCCAAGAGCTGTCTTGTGTGTCCTTAGCACTTGAATTAGTGCTTCCTCTTCCTGTGGATTTAAAGCAGAGCTTATGATCACTGAAAAAGTGTCACCTTCTCCGAGAAATGCATATTTCAGGGAAGGTGGTAATGATTTGAGCTCGGGTTTAGGAGGTTTTTCCTCTTCTTGAGGAAGTTTCAGAGGCTCTTTCAATTCCTCTGAATCCTCTAGATCAGGCGGAACATCTTTAAGGATGTTTTCCAGCTCTGATTTGAGACTCTCAGCCATGTTGATCTCCTCCACCAGAGAGTCAATAAGATCAACTTTCACGCAGTCTTTTGGTATGTCTGGATGCTGCATGGCCTTGACAGCATTCAACTTAAACTCATCCTCATTGACTCTCAGGGTTACTTCCCCCTTTTGCACATCAATGAGAGTTCGTCCTGTTGCTAGGAAAGGTCTTCCTAGAATGAGAGTAGCACTCTTGTGCTCCTCCATTTCCAGCACCACAAAGTCAGTGGGAAAGGCGAATGGCCCAACCCTGACAATCATGTCCTCAATCACGCCTGAAGGGTATTTAATGGAGCCATCAGCAAGTTAGAGACATATCCAGGTCGGTTTAACTTCTTCAGTTAAACCAAGATTTCTGATGGTGGATGCAGGTATTAGGTTGATGCTTGCCCAAGATCGCATAAAGCTGTCCTGGTGCAATTACCCTCTAGTATGCATGGTATCAGAAAGCTTTCGGATCTTTAAGCTTTCTGGAAAGCTTTTCAGAATGACTGCACTGCATTCTTCAGTGAGGAGAACTCTTTCAGTTTCTCTCCAATCCTTCTTATGACTCAAGATCTCTTTCATGAACTTGACATAAGAAGGTATTTGCTCAAGTGCCTCTGCAAATGGAATCTTTATTTCAAGAGTCCTGAAATAATTTGCAAAGCGAGTAAATCGCTTATCCTGCTCCTCTTGGCGGAGTTTTTGAGGATAGGTATCTTGACTTTATATTCCTCAACCTTAGTTGCTGCAGGTTTATTTCCTACAGAGGTGGTTGGAGAAGCCTTTTTAGAGGGGTTGTTATCAGCACTTGTATATGTCTGATCCCTCACTGGCATTTGAATGCCAGAGTTAGAAGCTGGAGTGACGTTGGACGCCAACTCCTCACCTGTTCCTGGCGTCTGAACGCCAGAACTGTGCTTCCTTTGGGCGTTCAACGCCAATTCCTTGCATGTTCTGGCGTTGAACGCCAGGACTGAGCATGGTTTGGGCGTTCAACGCCAGCTTTCCACCAATTTCTGGCGTTTGAGTGCCAGAATTATTCCTCTTCGGGCTTTACTGTCCTCAGATGATTTTGGGTAGTTTGTCATTTTGGCTTCTGTACCTTGAGTAGGCATCTAATGTTTTTCCACTTCTTATTCTTTGGATTTTTTATTTTTTTATTTTTGGTTAATGTACTTCATTTTATTAGCCACTTGTCTCTTGTAGCTTCCTTGAATTTGGCTAACTGTTTTGTTAGAAAATCCAATTGCTGGTTGAATTTAGTAGCTTGTTCTGCAGGACTGAGTTCAGTAGTCACTATTTTAGCCTCTTCTTTCATGGAAGGTTCGCTGCTTAGGTACAGATGCTGATTTCTGGCAACTGTATCAATGAGCTCTTGAGCTTCTTCAATTGTCTTTCTCATGTGGATAGATCCACCAGCTGAGTAGTCTAGAGAAATCTGAGCTCTTTCTGTAAGCCCATAATAGAAGATGTCTAGCTGAACCCACTCTGAAAATATTCAGAGGGGCATTTTCTTAGCATCTCTCTGTATCTCTCTCAGGCATCATAAAGAGATTCATTATCTCCTTGTTTAAAGTCTTGGATGTCCAGCCTTAGCTGTGTCATCCTTTTTGGAGGAAATATTGATTCAGGAATTTTCTGACAGCTGTTTCCATGTCCTTATGCCAGCCTTAGGTTGGTTATTTAACCACCTCTTAGCTTGGTCTTTTACAACAAATGGAAACAGTAATAATCTGTAGACATCTTGATCTACTTCCTTATCATGTACTGTGTCAGCAATCTGTAAGAACTGTGCCAGAAAACTCTGTAGGTTCTTCCTGTGGAAGACCAGAATACTGGCAACTTTGCCTGCACCATGATAATGAGCTGAGGATTCAACTCAAAGCTACTAACTCCAATGGAGGGTATACAGATACTACTCCCATATGAAGCAGTAGTGGGGTTAGCATATGACCCCAGAGTCCTTCTGGACTGCTCTTTTCCACTTAGGTCCCATGATGGAAAAAAGGGAATTGATGTGAATTGCAATTAAAATATATTTTTATTTTTATTTTATAAAAAGAGAACGAATAATCAAAAAAAATAAATAAAAATGAAATAAAATAACTAGAAATTAAATATAGATTTCGAAATTAAGAATAAAAAATTTTAAAATTAAAATAATTACTTAATAAGAATATTTGAAAAAACTTTGGATATGATTTTGAAAAAGGTTTTAAAATTTTGAAATAAAAATCTGAATTTTAAAAGCAATTTTCGGAAAGTTTGCTTTAAAATAGAGAGAAAAAATACTTTTGAATTTAATAAGGAAAAGAGAAAAATAATAAAGTAGCACAAGATTTAAAATTTTTAGATCTAATGCTCCTTGTTTTCGAAAATTTGGAGGGAAAATACCAAGGAACACTAAACTTAAAAAATTTTAAGATCAAAACACAAGGAAGACTTAAGACACTTGAAGACTCATAAGAACACGAAGAACAAAAATTCAAAGACTCAAAAGAATCAAGAACATAAAAAGAAACCAAAACTTAAAATTTTTAGAAAATCACAAAAAATTTTTGAAAACTAAAGAAAAGCTAACAAGAAAACACCAAACTTAAAGTTTGGCACAAGATTTAATCAAAGAAAAATTATTTTTGAAAAAGTTTTAAACCCAATTACCAAGAACATAAACACAACGCTCTAGCCAATTGAGTTATAAATTTAAAGTGTTTTAATATGGTATATAATAAATAATATATATATATTTTTTAGATACTAATAATTCGAAAAATGCACAAGAAAAACAAGAAAAATCACAAAACAAGAAAAACTAAAGATCAAACAAGGAAAATAAACAAGAACAACTTGAAGATTAAGAAAGAACAATGAACACATTTCGAAAATTTAAAAGAAAATAAAAACATGCAATTGACACCAAACTTAAAATATGAAACTAAAGTCAAACAGAAAAACTCAATTATCAGTTTATAAAATTTTTGAAAAATTTAAAAAGAGAAAATAAGGATTTAAAAAAAAATTTCAACCAAAAACCAATAATAGAAGACTCTAAACCAAAAAGAAAAAATTTTTCCTAATCTAAGCAACAAAATAAACCGTCAGTTTTTCAAACTCAAATAATCCCCGGCAACGGCACCAAAAACTTGGTGCACGAAATTGTGTATGTCAATGTCAATATTACTATTTCTCACAAATTCGCACAACGAACCAGCAAGTGCACTGGGTCGTCCAAGTAATACCTTACGTGAGTAAGAGTCGAATCCCACGAAGATTGTTGGCTGAAGCAATCTATGGTTATTTTATAATTCTTAGTCATGATATCAATTATATTTATCAGTTTGAATTGCGAAAAAATAAAAGAGCATGAAATAAAGACTTGTTCTGCAGTAATGGAGAATATGTTGGAGTTTTGGAGATGCATTTTCTTCTGAATCTCTGCTTTTCCCTGTCTTCTTCTTCACGCACGCAAGGTCCTCCTATGGCAAGCTGTGTGTTGGTGGATCACCGTTGTCAATGGCTACCATCCGTTCTCTCAGTGAAAAAGGCCAGGTCGCTGTCATCGCACGGCTAATCATCTGTCGGTTCCCACTCATGCTGGAATAGGATCCATTGATCCTTTTGCGTTTGTCACTACGCCCAGCCCTTGTGAGTTTGAAGCTCGTCACAGTCATTCAATCCCTGAATCCTACTCGGAATACCACAGACA